>NW_010416767.1:42803-59937 GCF_000710305.1 Buceros rhinoceros silvestris | reverse complement strand
AAAGCCACAGGCTGAAGTTCTCCAAAAGCACGGTATAAACATCCTCATTTTCCAACACACAAGTCTTCTGCGTGTCCTGTGAGGCTCCACTCGGCTCCCCTCGCAGGTCCCAGCACCACACACACACATACTGCCGAGCCCTTTAATTGATGCGCAGAGCATCCAGCTTCGCTCCTTCCCCTCATCCTCGTAAATCCCTTTGCAGTTTGTGGAGAATATGTTCCTGCTGGGACTTCCACTAACCACCTTCCTTATTCTTACAAGATTTCTCGCGCTATGTAGGCTACTGCCACAGCATAAATCTTCCACAATCATTAAAGAGTAAAAAAGATGGTGTCATGGGGAATGAGCTAGGATTTGAATCTTTATCTGGTTTTCATGTCTGATACATGAATCCTTCCAAGATTCCCTTCCTGTAGCTTCACAGTTGTATTCTTTCATGTACAATATTTGCAGAAGAACCCCACATGCTGCTTACTAAATATTATCTTGCACCAAATCAAGGCATTACAAAAAGCCTTGTGGCGTGTGTTGTACAGTGTACGTGACTGCCCAGCTCTGAGACAGTCTTTGTTGATGTCGTCTACAGAAGGAATTTACAATCCCACTACAAATCAGGAAATTCACTTTAAAATAGTCACAGTTACATGCTGTGGTGTTTTCTTTGATGCTCCGGAGGCCAGAGCATCTGGGAAGAGAGTGAGCATCATTGCGCTTACTGGGAACACTAGCATCACCTAACTGGTGTTGAGAATAAAGCAGAGCACGCTTGCAGTCCCTGTCACTCGATCTGCCCCTGAGTGTGTCTCTAGACGTACCAGCTCACCCCACAAAAGGGAAGGTCTCCAAAAAGCACGTGAAGGAATGAGATCCAGCCGTGCCAAGTAAATGTGGATTGAGCCACATACCAGAAATAACCCCACAGCACCCAGACAGGGAGCTGGAGGAACCCCCAGCTCTGTCTAATGAAGTCAGAGCTGGACAAGTCGTTACGTGAGTATTAAGTCATATGAAAATTAAATCTCCTTCTTCTGAAAAGAGCTTTTAGATTGAGAGGGAGCTTGGTTGTTTGGGATGCACACAGCAACGAGGAGACATGAACTGTGTTTGGATTAAGAGAGAGGGATATCAGAAGAGAAAAAGGTAAAGGTTAACACAAGCCATAGTCACAAAAACAAAGGGTTCCTGTAATCAGAAATATGTATGTTCACCTTTTAAATTAAACCTGTTTTTATGGGTGATGGGCAGTCAGCGCCATACACCGGTATTAACACCTTTCCTATGGTAACGTGGAAGGGAAAGGGGGAGTACACATTCTCCAGGACCGCATCTGGATCTCTGAAATTTTAGACTAACTCAGCTGCACACTCCCAGCAATCAGCTCTTTCCTGGAGGGACAGCAGTGTTCTGGTAAACTACAGCTGACACACATAATGAACGATTCCATTTCTGGAGGCTCCAATAAACAATAACCTGAAGGGTGAGGTTCCCTGGTGCTGACAGCTGCCAGGTGAGAAAGGGGATTTGTTTTTATTAAAGACCACAAAGAACTGATAGGTTTTTATCCACTGGGATCTAAGCAAATATATGCTGGCAAGTTTACTGGGTCAGGTTGGGGGGTCGGGGGGGTTTGTTAATCTTTGAGTATTATTGAGGTTAATTTTTTTCCACAAGGTTATAAAATGACTCTGCTGATGGCAGTAACGAGATACCATGCTCAGCAGATCTCATGGAGTTGACTACAGGCGTGGACCTGTCCTATTTGATATGACTACAGCCACATCCATGTAGGTCATCCCGTTCCACGCCTACACAAAAAGCTACTCTACTATGATCAGCAAACACGAGAATTTTCAGGCATTTCCCTCTCTCCATGGCCACAACAGAGCAGTCCTCCTTCCTCCTCCCTCCTTGCAACCCCTCAGCACCCAGAACTGCCGGGTGAACCCCTGCAGATCCAAGGAGCTGCCAGCTCCGCTGCTACCTCCCCACAGTGAGGACACAGAACACTGACGGGTGACGTTGAACTGTGTCATGCTGCTATTAGCACTAAGTCCGTCACAAATCCATTGGGTCCTGTGAAGATCCGTTAGTGCCTTGACATGCTGGAAGAGCAGACCGTGGTCCAACCAATTTGTGATAATTTATATCCCTATTTGACAGATTTGGGTTTGTGTCAGTGTTAAGCCTGCAATTAGAATGACTTAAAACTATGGTAGAAAAGACACTCTGTTCTTCCCATTTCAGAACTACTAAAAGTCGTTGGTAAAGTTATTCCTCGCTCAAAGAAGGCAATTATTTTGACAGTTCTCCAGCAAAGGCTGTTTTTGCGGCAATTAAAAAAACCCCCACAATCAGCCGACCAAACCAAACCAAACCAGCGCTTTGAAACTCCTCATATATAATGCTTGGAAACTGGCACTTCACCCTTTTACTCAAAATATTGCTGGACACCTGGAAGTTATTAGGTTCAGTAATAATTTCTATTTTGCCTCCAGTCTACATTTTTCCTCTGGGTCACTCATGAAACATTTTTAATCATATAAAACAGAAACCTAATTCAAAAAGTATTGATTTCAGTTCCCTTCTTCTCAGCTGGGTTGGTTGCCTGCACAGCTCCTCTGTACGCCCAGAGCGCAGCGGGATCTCACCTGTGCAGAACGTTGCCATCACCTTTTTATTTTTACCACCCCAAAAAATGAACTTGGCTGCAATGTCACCCCTTAAAGAAATTTAAGCCAGAGAAATATTTGAAAGAAGGTAAACTTTAAAGGTAGGAGTCACAAAGAAGTGCCAAGTCAGTTCTACTGAATTAACTACGAATGAAAGGCAAGATACTGTCTTCTGGATGAATGGAAAAATCAGGTAGTTCTCAATCAACTGGAAGTATTAAAATCCTCATATATCTCTTCACAGTCCAGGTATAAATTATGGCTACTTGGCCAAATTCCAGCTTAGTTAATTACAATCTCACATAAAATAATATCCTGTCTAATTTAATTGGAATATGACATAATAGGGGATTTATATTAATCAGAAATTTCCTGAATAATAATTCATTTAAGGAGCAATTTTATCACAGACTTCTACCTACTGGGGGAAGTTTTCACTACAAATGGAAGCTGTAACCACCACCTTATTCTATTTTTGCAGTGATCTGACTTTGGGTTTTATAAGATTCACATCGCTGTAGTATCTGAGGGTCTCCTATGTGAAATCAATAGCAATATCAAAGCCCATAACTGGATAATGAAGTCTCTAAAATGACAGAGCTGAAATCCCCTTCTCTTACACCTTTATTCTCCTATGTCGTCATTTTAATTTCAGGGTTCTGCTTGTACCAGTTTTTTGATGTTTTTGTTTTGTTTTTGTTTTGTTTTTTACAACCATGCAAACACTTGTGAAAGAATTTGCAGAACCTGGCATCAGATCTGATGCCTGGAACAAGTTGGGATTTTTTGTCATGGAGCTTTCTACAAGTGGATCAAATGCTCAAACTAAATCATCGCTGAAGTCACTGAGCCTGAGAACAGGCTTGTCCAGAGAACGGTGGAGAAAGTTTACCAGAAGGAGGAGAACAACTATCATTCTCACAACTGGAGACTAGTTCACAGCAGCCAAAACAGTCGTGGAAGAGGCTACCTGGCCCTACTGCCCGTGAGAGCAGCGTGGTGGCCAGGTGCTTCCCCACCCCTGGGAAACAGTGAGCACAGCAGCCCCGAGTTTCACTTCAGACAAACACTGGCTGTACTCCAGCAAAGCTCCACGAACTCCAGCAGCGTTCCCAGCTCCACTCAGTGTTACGTGTCCCTCTGCATTCAAACACTCAAAGGAGCATCACTGCCATCGGGGACGTCCTTTGGTCTTGAGTCCACAGGGGTGGACGCCAGCCTCGCCACAGGGGCAGAGCCTGCCCGGAGCACCCCAGCCCCCCACATCTGCTCTGCTGCTGGGCTGCAGGCAGCACACCAGCACACAAACCTGGGGCTCCAACCCCCAGGGCTGGTGTGCAAAAAGTTATCATGATTTAATATACCTGGTTAGGGGGCACCCAGCACTCCTGAGCAGTTTGGCTCCCTGCTGCGTGTGGCATTCAGCCTGAACCATGCATAAGCCACAAGCTGGGTGATAAAAACCCAGAATTTGCTGGTTCGTATAAATAAATGCAACCCAGGAGAAGCTGCTGCCCAGCACAGCCATGTAACTGCTAGGGGAAGTTTACAGCTGAAACGAAAGCTGCGTGACAGCAAGTAGCAGCACGGAGTGTGCTGGGAGGGGCACATCTCCCACCTCAGACACACTGCCCCCCTCAATATTTAATGCTGGAAAAATAAAATTTATTGCAGCAAGAAGCTTAGATAACTTCTTCACTGAGGTTAGATGCTGCTTTGACTACACACTCTGCTACCTCCAGCAATAATGACTTAAATCTCCCTGGGCAGGGCTTGATGGCACAGTAATAAAAATGTCAGTGCCCTGTTTATACCTTAGCTTCTCCTGCAGCAGCAGCCCTGATGAACACCACGTTTGATTTCTCCTAGTACGGAAACAGCCTGTCATCCCTCCTTGCTCTGGATTTCTCTCCTCCTGTTTCTTGCTGGAAAAGCAGATTGAAAGCTGGCATCTTCCAGAAGGTTTGCACGTCCGCTAGCAGCCCTTTGGGTCACGAGGCATTTCTGCCATACTTGTGCTCTCCAGTGAAGAACCCTGACCATCATCTCTCCACCTTGATTATACAGCTCAAATGTCCATCTCATTTACATCAAGTGAGACAAGGGGATTCTGGCCCACAGGGAGCACAGAGCCCTAATTTCATTTCATTTAGCCTGCAGTCACAAGACTTCTTTTTCTGTTGAACTATTACTGCATAGCATTAAGATGCATGGCCTGCCAAATATGTTTAAATGACTTTTTGGTCCCCATCATCACCAGGAGAAAGCTAACAAGATCTGTCCATTCTATCTAAATGGAGCTGGGAGGTGATGGTAGTATTTAATGAAGCAGTAAAGAACTGAGGCTTTCGAAAGAGGTGATAGACTCTAAGCAAGGAAATATAAAACAGTAACAATGGCATCATTGCCTAATTATATTTTCACTGTATGTCTGTTGTATGTATTTATTCTCTGTGGTTTCTAGGCAGACACAAGCAGACCCCAAGTGACGCAGTCCTCTGACTGAAGCAACATCGAAAAAAGTATTAAGAATATAAAAACACGCAAACAGAGCTGCTGAGGCCATAGGCCACTTGTCCTCTCTCTTCAGAGCAGAACGGTTCCTCTAGGACATGTGATGGAGAACCTGGCAAAAGAAAGCCCACCTCAGCCTCAGGACACAGCGTGTCTGCCACACACCCTGCAGGTTTTACCATCCCCTGAGCTCGGACGCCCAAGCGCAACCAGTAAGTATTTTATTTTTGGTAAAATATAAACTCTATGTGATCAGTAAGGGCCACAACACCTGCAGGGGAAAGCTGCTACATTTTTTTTTTTAAGTATGCTGGGGAGAGGCAAACAAAAGATAGAAGAAACACTAATTCCTCAACATCTAACAATGCTGGAATTGCTAGAAGTAATTAAGAATAGGAAAATGTTCTTTTATTTCATGCTTTGGTGCTTCAGACAGTTTACACACCCACTGTGCACATTTGTTAGCAAATCATGGGCAGAGACCCCATCATTAGAGAAGGTAAGCAGGCGTAAACCAGATACCTGAAAAGAGAAAACCAGAGGCGGCTTACCCGAAATCATCCCAAATGCCTGGTTTTTTTTCCAGGGGAAAATAGCTTCCAGCCTTCTCTGCATGAGATGATGCAGAAATTGTGAGCGTATTGTTACACAGCACAAGCAGTGACCAAGTTCAGATGAGTCACGAACTTCTGTTGGTTTCCAAGCAGACAGGACCGCATCTGACTGCAACGTACAGCTTATCTTAACACAACAGTATCACAAGTCAACTGTTTTTCCCAAGTCCAAGTATTCTCTACTCCATGTGAACATATCAGGGCACAGTTCCTGGCTCCAGGATCCAGCGGGGTGAAAGATCCTGCCACGTTCTGACACGCACCAATTTAACATCAGTCTGTTTTGATTTTTCTATCGCTACCTTTGAGGAAAGAAAAATACAGAAAGCAGTGCTGGGACAAGAAAATAGATTGAATTGTATTTTTATGCAAATGAAGTAAAGATAAACTCTCTGTCCTCTCTTAACATATTTCTGCTTGCCCATAGATGCAATAAAAGCAGCCTACTGAAAGCTTTTCATCCCTCCAAGAAAAGAATAGTCTAAAAGAAAAATGAGTACTCTAAACAATTCTAAGCAGTCAATTTGTTAAGCAACCATGCAAGTTACTTCTGCTTGGAGCAACATGGCCACACCAATGAGAGCTGCAAAACACCGCATGAGCTGCATCAGGATCAATCATTTTATATTAGAATGTCTGGAAACACGGAGAGCAAAAGAACGACATGGAATTTCATCTGGTTTTGGCCAGCGAGGAAGCTGGTTAGGCTATTGGCTTCTGGAAGTGACAAACAGCTTACAGGCAGACCACTCGCTGCCTCCAACCTCGCCATGTGCTGGTTGAACCCCTCTGAATCTGAACGCTCAGTGGTGAACAAAGCAGAGGCCAATGGTTTGCCGTGTTTAAACGGGGTGAATTGCTTGAATCATTTTTTAAAATCTCTCCTGAAATAAGAACAGATGAGCAGTAGACACCACATGATTAACTAGCATGTCCTACCACAGAAAGTAGAACATGGTTCATAGCTACATCACTCTGCCGTTCCCAGCACCACTAATGAGTTTGGTAAGAAGGTAACTTAAACATCAAACATTTGAGCATCTGCTTACGCTTAATGAGGGAGCATCTCCATCAGCACTGGAAGTGAAGCAGCTTTGTTTAACCCTCTTCTGAGAGTTGGGTCCTAACTACTGGAGTCCATCATCTAGCACCAGACAGTCCTTACCTCCCTGCACACTGAGGAGGATGGTACTAAACTTCATCTGTCCCCTCTGCAGCATCAGAGCTGCTGCCTGCCTAGCACATGGCAAAGGGCTTCTCCTTCGCTATAAAAATGAATCGACAGCATCTCTTGGAAAAACTTCCCTTCGTGGTCCAGGGTCCTCTAACTTTTATGACCACAGTTAGGTTGTGTTTATACACTGCAATGAAATGATGCCATTTAAATCATGGGAAGTCTCTGCCCCATGGTTTCTTCCTGGCAAGAGGGGAGCTTGGAGAGAAACCACCTACAGCAAACACATCGCTTTTAAAAATCCAGACCGCGATCCTTTAGCCGCTTTGTAAATCACTCCTCAACACTACAGTCATCCTGGCTTTAAAGCTCCTCCTGTCCTTCCGGCTTTAAAGCTCCTCCAGTCCTTGTGTGTGACACACAAGGGCGGCTGTCTCAGACTGTGCTTGTTACGCTTCAGAGAAAGATGAAGAGCGGCTGGTGGCAGCGATTCCCCTGGACCCCCGGCTCGTACAACGAGCACATCAGGGGGTGATGAGCAAGCGGCGACAGCAAGGTCATATTCTGGGGAAAAGTCACTCTGAGGCACATTGAAAATCAGCTAAAGGTAAAGTTTTCTTCAAAAGTTTCCATTTGAAATAGAAGGCAGTTGGGCTGCTTCTAAGAAAGGATTAAAAATGTGATATTCAGCATGAAACCCTTTGCAGCAGCGATGTCATTGTCATGGGATCTGGGTCTGCACGGGCCATGGGCAGCACTGAGGATCCCAGGCAAAGCTCTGCTGCGCTCGGCCTGAAGCTACTGGGAGCTGCAGGCACTGGCCCCACTGCAGCTCTGATGAGCGGGATCCTAACAGCCATCCTTTCGGTGCGGGCTGCACGAACAGGGTCTTAAAAGACATAAAACACATAGAAAATATGTGTTTATATTAAGCCAACATTAGACTCACTTGAAATGCAAACCTTGTGTAATGAGCTCTGACAGGGAGGTCGTCAGCTCCTTCGCTGCATGTAGTAAAAAAAATTTGAAAAAACATTCACGAAAATATGAAGACCAACAGGTTTCTTCAGAAAGGAAAGAAAAGATTCCCAGCTGTAATTTGCAGACAATTTTAGAAACTAAATCGTAATAATAGAAAGAAATTTGAGGAAAGTTCCCCATGTAAGTCCTGCTATTTCCAGCAGTTCTTCAAACTCATTTTCATGTGTTTGCTCTACAAACTCTGACTCTAACCAATTTCTTCAGGCGGTGGGTAAAATCCAAGGAAATTTCTCGTCATTTTGATTTAACTAAAACCCTGTGAGCTGACGAGATTGTGATGTTGACACTGTAACCTTGCTCAAGCATACAAAATCGCGAATGCCTTTTCTAAGATATAGATGGTTCTCCTCTTTGCCTCGTAGAGGACACACACTCTGCCAGGAAACACCCCTCCCACAGCTACAGCTCATACAAGTTACCACCCTGGTAAGAAAGACCCCGATCCTTGGCTGGGGCATCTGAGCTACCACTAGTCTCCAGCCAGCACTGGACACACCACCAGTGCCATGAGCACTTGTAAGAATTAATTCCACCATGCGAGATCTGGCTGTACTTCTTGAGTTAACTGCCCACCAAACTGAGAAAAACCCTCCTGAAGCACTATCATGGCAGGGAGATGTCCATCCACCGGAGCACGGACACCTCCCATCAGCAGCCCTTCGGAGAAAGCAACAGAGCCTGCAACACCTCATTCACCCTGACAGAGTCACACCGTTATTTCCATATCTCCACCCACCGTGACGTAAGGAACTAATGCTCATGGGGACACGTCTAAGGAATGTGTAGCACAGGAACGAGTAAACCTGCAACCTCTTCTGTGTAGAGTACCAGTGCATTTCTTTCTGCTCTGGAGAGGACAGGGACACTGGAGCCTGTGCAGGACCAGAAGAGGAGGAGGGTTAAGAGGGGTTCAAATGGTGAAGAAATGATTTCTTTCTTACTCCCCTTAGGAATTGGTCTGTGAGATAAAAGACATAAATTACCCTTGAATTTCTCAGATTTTCAGTGTCTGTGAGTTTAAGAGAGATGCTATAGTCCCTGACAGCTGAGACCTGTCTGCTATTGACCCAGAATAATTTCTAAGTATCAAAAATCTTTCAAACATCTCTTAGACACTGAAAGTCAATTTTTTTCAGGAGTTATGCAAGGAGGAGGCTTAGAAATCCCTTAAACTGCCAAAATGGGAATTGCTCATGTTCCTTCATTCAAAAACCTTCCCCTTTATTTGCCGCAGAGCGGAAAGAGGCAGGTATGAAAAATCCTGACCTAGCTGAGAAGAGGGAGCCAGGTCAGCGAAGCGTGGGGGTGGCGGGGCAGGTCACTGCCGTGGGCAGGCACCTTCCCTCTGCCCCAGGCAACCGGGGAGGCAGCGGCAGACTGCGGCGTGCCATGGAACAGCATGTGGGCCCCTTGTTACTGCACTTTATTAGCCTGCTGAAGGCAGGGAGGGATAAAAAAAACCCCTAAATCAGTGGTTTGTGTCCCTCCTCGTGCTGTTTTCCCCCCAGGGCTGTCTGGGTTTATTTATTTGTTTGTAAGGCGGGCTGCCCCGATGAGAGATGTCTTGGCCATTTTATGAGGCGGGCAGAAGAAATGGATCGAAAGGAGGTTTCGCAGCACCTGAGATCACAAATATTTATAGATAGGTGTGTTGTGACACACGGGCAATTCCGTTTGAAGTAAATGAGCATTTAAAAAATGATTAAAGTTACAGGCGTATGTGAGAAGAATGAGATAGCCAGAGGCTACCCCAGCTTAAACCTGGAGCGGGCAAAGACCATCGGAGTAGGAAGGATTTGCATTTCATGCACAGGCTTGATACAACGGACGAAAGATTTACAAGAAATTATGTATTTCAGTGCCAGCCCCTGCCGATGCCGATGTCAGCTGGGTGCAGCAGAGCAGCACCACGAAACCTGGGGCTCACCCGCGCTCGCAACAGCAAAATGACCCAGACGACTAATTAAATAACACGTCTGAATTTGACTGATTATTAGGTAATTCTTCTAAAGATAATTATAAGAGAAACACTAAGGGTCAGATACCACTTCGACTGCCTCGATACAGCTGTCACAACTCCTGTACCATGCACTCGGCTGCTTGCAGCACCTGTCGTCATCACCGCGCTGAAACTAATCTGTTAGTTCAGCCACTTGAACCGGTTCTCATCTGACACCTTTTGAAGCTGGAATTTGAAATTAGCTGGGCCTTTCGAACCAGCTCCTATGGGACATTGTCCACAAAAACTCATAACACCACCACCGGTAATAATGCCTATAGGAAAGCAAACAGCCCCACAAGGACTGTACCTGCTGCATCAGGTATTCCAACCCTCCACCAGCAACCTCTTCTAACCCTCCCAGTGAATTACTGGCGCACTAGGAGACATGTAATGAAATTGCTTTGCCACTGGCCCTGCCAGGAAGGAACTTCACAGTTCCTTTTATTATAGGAAATTAGTGGATCAATCAACACTTACTGAAGCACTTTTTATTTCACAGGCAGAGGAACACTTGCGAAGCCTGATGGACGATCTGCAGCTCGGAGAGTTACCTCATGGCAGGATTAAGGCGATGGCTCAGTACGATGCGGTACCAAGTCCCCCAGCTCTCCTTTTTCCTTCCCTCTTGCTTTCTCCTTAAAGGAAATTACACCTGCCAAGTCTTCCCTTGCCTAATGTTTAACAAAAGGAGAGCTGATCAATGATCGCTCCGAGCTGCTGGTCTTCTCCCTGGAGCCACAAGAATCAAGCTAACCTGCCAGTCTTTTTTTTTTTTTAATTATTATTTTTAAAGCTCTTGGACACATGATGCCTATTGCAGGGAAAATCTTTTATCCCCCAAAGTCCTGTGTTAAAAAGCACTTACAGAAAAGGAATCCAACAGTTCATTACTTCTATCTGCTCAACACACTTTTGACATAATTGTATTAGTGCCTCATCACAGGCCTTGAAAAGCGAAATCTGAAAAGCAGCTTTTTGCTAGGGTTTATTTTTCTGCTTCAGCCCCGGCGACGTGCTAGAATATAAACCATGTTATTTGCAGTTCATATCATTTGTTTAATGCGTTACGTTCAAGAGGCCACCTGCGCTAATGCATCAAAGGAGTAAGTGGGTTACTCTCACTATTTAAGAAGGGAGAAAACTCTTTTCTGAGCCAAATCCCTGACATCAATGCAGTTACTTGCACCAAACTGAAGTCAGCGAGGGTGCAGGGTAAGGGGAGAGCAAGAGGAGACACCAGCGGTGCTCACCTGGTGGCAGCAGCCCAGTTTGTTCTCCGCTGTCCTAAGCATCCCGTCTTCATGGGAGCCTGGTGACACTGGAGGGATGCTGCTCTCCAGAGCAGTCTCTGCATTAGCAGCCCCTCCAGCACCTACTAGTGTGTATTCCTGCCACGTCAGTGTGATTCGCTATCGCCACAGAACTCCTGCCTGGCAAAGAAAAAGCACTTCCATTCTCTTGGAAAGCCGTTTGCCTTGGTGGGTGTCCACACAGCGCTGTGAGATGAATGCATGCTATGTTCATTACCAGTTGCTTTCATCTTCCATTCAGTTATGGTCATTGGGTGTCAATGTATTAATTACACCTCCTGGTGCCTGTTCATCACATTACACTGAAGTATTCAATAAATACCAATTAACACATAGGACACTTTCCACGAATGTATCTTGTCTGACTTGGAGTGAATGGCTTCATAAAAATACATCTTTAAACAAAATAAGGGGGATAATGGCAATTCTGTAACAAATTTAGGCTCTCATACATCTCACATTTGAACAGATGATTGGTTGGCAAATTGCATTAAAAGCAAAACAACTCTATTAGCCCTGCTGGAAGATGTACGGCACCTCACAGCAGACACCAAACCAGGCCCCCTAGGAGGGAGTGGATTCTTCATGGTTTCTACTGCACTGAATAGATACTAATGGTGAAGGAACCCCAATAATAATCAGTGTTAAAATAAGTGGAGATGTGCTCTCTGAAAGTCAGAACACGTGTCCATGTTACACCTTCTTAAGCTGATAAATTACCACATGGGCTTGGCTCAGGAGCTGGAGATAATTCCGGTGGCTACTGCAGTGTTACATGAACTAAAGTCAGACCGTGCAGCCTGCGATGCCGTTTACTGCAGGAGAACCTGGCACAGAGCTCTTCTTGCTACAACAAACTGCAGTCAGGGAAGAGTGAAGGCAACAGCCTCTGAGATCAGTAATGGCCAAATGCAACCAGATACTATCACCACTTCTGAAACACCTTTGCCTCCAGTCCTACAGGAATACTAACACCAGCGTATCAGCTACAGACATCAGGACAGGTTTTTGGGGCAGAAGAAGGAGTTTTGGTTCCACCTGGTTTGGTCTGGTCATGAATCTGGGTTGTCCTGATGAAGGAAGCCATGCAGGATGGGAAGATCTATGCCTCCCACCCCAGCCAGTGTCCTCAACAAGCAACCACAGTCATTCGCTGCAGGACTAGCAGGTTAAACAAAACCACGTCAGCATTCCTGAGAATAATAAAGAAATGAGAATGACAGAATCATTTTGGTTGGAAAAGGCCTTTAAGATCATCATCCAACCGTTCCCCCAGCACTGCCAGGTCCCCGCTAACCCCTGTCCCTCAGCACCACCTTGACACGTCTACGCACCACAGGTGACACAGCGCGTCATTCTGCAGTTCCACCACCAAGCATCAGCAAATGTTCTTCCTCCAGCTCCCAGTTTTGTTAGGGGCTCTCAAAAGGGCTGTGCTCAGGGGATGGGGCAGATACCCAGAACAACCCGGACCAGCAGTGGTCGTGCTGCATTTCCTCCCATCACACCATGGGAGCTCCATACAGAGCTGCTGGATTTTCACAGAAGAAACAGGGGTTATTTTTAACCCCACTGGTACCGAGTTCCTGAGATCAATAGCCGTTCGGAGGCGAGCAGAATAAAAAAGGAGAGATCTGTGCAGCAATATTTTTATGAGTCTAAGTGTAAGAGCTATCAATAATAGCTGGGAGACTGCATATTAAAAATACGCACATCACACCTTTGCTGTAAAACCTACCAGTGCCGTGGCCCTGCCTGAACTTGGCACATACGGTGTCAGACCTGGCAGTGGCTCCGGGGTTTTCACACACCAAGGCCAAACTCATCTGGCTGTTTAGTTTTTGGGGTTTTTTTAATTTGTTTCTACATGCAAACAGCAGGACAGTGACCTAGGCTGCGGGTACGGCTTCAGCAAAGGGACGTGATGGACAACTGCACATCATGGTGGTACCAAACACTGGGGAAAGCTGAATAATGTCCACAACACAAGGAACCATGAATGAGATGGGGAATCAGGTCACGGAGCCAGACAGGAGAATAAAACCCCAAGAAGCATCAGCCTGGGCAGCATCTTTCAGGAAAACCTTCAAAATCAGTCTCTACCTGAAAGCACTTCCAACAGCAGCCCCATCAGACCGGAGCCCTGCACTGAAACGATGTGATCTTCTCTAACACACGACTCAGGTCTGTGTGACGAACAGAGAAACAAATAAAAAGAGCAAAGACGCTTATATTTAGCGTATTTCCCTTTTTCTTTTTGCTAATCATGGTCACAAATTACTTCTCTAAGCAGCAAGTTTCTGACAGCGCTGCTGGGATGTCAGTGCCTGGGCTGAGGTCAGAGTTACAGGATCTATGTGCGGCTTACACCTGACTTCAGCGGAACCTGTGCTTACTGGATTGCAGAAAGAGACACCAAAATCCCGCAGATGTATTTTATATACTGCAGAGGGAAAATGTGACAGCAGCAGCGGTGCTCTGGAGGCACGGCAGGCCCGAGCTCTGAGTTATGTATTTCTATTGAGGGCACTTGATGTTCTTTCTGAAGTTTTGATCATCAAGAAACTTGAGAATGAGCATTTTATGATGGTGCTAAAGACAGACACTGGCAACAGCCGAGGTTCACCTCAAATACTGATGCCACTGAAGCACCTCCGAAGCTTTTTACTGTTCTCTATAGACTAGCACCCTTTTTTATTCTTTTTGGAAGTATTAAAGCAGAACCAACCTTTGAATTCAGCTTATTCAATTTCCTACTGCTATTTTTTTCAGTTTCTATCTGGACATCCTGGATTTGTCAAGGAGATTTTCTCCTGTGAAGAACATGAAATAAAACCTCCTCAGCTGTGGCTCGACATAAATCGTGTCATTGCACTGGGGATAGGTACTGTACTTGGTAATTTTCTGATGGCTGCTCTGGCATTTTGATTAAAAAATTAGCACTGCAGCTCTGTAGTGCTATACAATATCAATGAAACATGTGCTAAACGACCTCAGGTCTGGCTGACAGACAGATCTCTAAGAGCATTTCTCAGAGGGGACCACTCAAATGGAGCTGTTTCTAGCGGCGACGCATGAAGAGTCATCCAAGCCCCAATCTGTTCAACATCTCCATCGAGATCTGGAATGGACGCAGAAATATCAGCTGATATGACGGACACCAGAGCGATGGAACGGAAGGCAGGACTGATGTGCTGAGCTTTTTGGGTTGGCTAATAACCTGCATTTGTGCACAATAAAGTATTTTAATGTAACCAGATATACAGGTATGTATAACACACCACGTGTCTAGGGACGTGGAACGCAGGACAGAACTACAAAATGTTAGATAAACTTTTTCTGATACATTAAGGAATAGCTTTGGCCTTAAAAGCTATGAATCTGCTCAACAAAGGAAAGATGAAGAGCTCATAGATGGAGAAGCAATTCAAAGCATCCGTGAGACGCCTGAAAGGGCAAAGAGAGAACATCCACAGCAGCTTCCCTCAGATGACGGCAGATTTCAAAAGAAAAATACAGCTCTAAAGACTTCCTTTTTACATGAGGAAAAATGGGTAGAGAAAACAACAAGAGAAAAGCAGCAGCAGAGATGTTCCAGTCTGTAGGTAATAAAACAAGACCTAGGGAAGCCTGCCCGGGGTGCTACCATAACATAGCTGGGTCTGATTTTCAGCAAGAGCCTCGGGTTTCACAAGACCGGAACAAAGCTATAGGAAAGCCTGAGATTCTTCATTCCCAGCTCACTGAAAATGCAAATCACATTTTTTAGATCCCTGCCTACACGGTCTGAAGGTGCACACGGAGGTCTAGGACTGCCAGTCATTTTCTGATCTCACCAATAGCTGTATCTGCTGTTCACTGACGCAACTTTGTGTCTGCAAGCAGCTGAAAATACTGGGTTTTGTGGATGTGAAATTGCTCCAGTGAACATTGCCGGTACTGATCAAACAATTTTTTGAGAAATGGTATTTGCCTGGTTTTACGTGCCAGTGAGTCACTCGTAAGTACTTATAAATATTTAAATATTCTACTGCTGCAAGAGCGTGTGTAGACATCAGACAGGGTTGGTACTACAGCACCTCTGGAGCGCCACTCCACAGCACAACTGCTGGCGTTTAGAACCAAGATTAACAAATCAACGCACCCCGAAGAGCATTTTGAAACCACCAGTACATTGGATTCTTGTGAGTTTTCTTTGCAACTTGTAGACAATAGGTTCCCAATAAGAACTTGGAATTAGTTAATTTTCTCTTATTCAGTCATTATATATTAAGCACCTTGACATTTTGCAGGTGGTATCTTGTGAAATGAGAGAAATACGAAAAAACGCTATAGAGTTTGGCCATTCCCACACGAGCACACTGGTTCCAGCATGCAAATAATACATGAGAAAAAGAGATAAACCAGTGACAGGTACTCTCCCTGTCCCTTCAGGAAAAAGTCTAGACAGCAATTCTTGACCAAAAAGCATGAAATCACCGTCATTTTAACCACGTCTACATTTGCCATTAATTCTGCCACAATCCTATTTCAAGAGACTCTTTTAGTTCAAATCATAAAGCCAAGAACATATACTCTAAGCAGAGCACAAACCCGAGCAGCAAACCTGGTTAGATGAGTTAATGCCTGGTCTCGGCGAGGAAACATCCCCTATTTGGCCTAAGGCAAAACCACGTCCCTCGTGCCCCTGTGCGCGTGCAGCCACATGCAGCATAATTTTTCTTGATCTGAGCATTCTTTGTTTTTCTGTGGAATTATATTTGGCTTTTGAAGCATTTTTGCTTAGATTAAATTTGTCTTTCTTGTTACAAATTAATTGTTTGGGGTTTTCTTTCCCCCCTCTGAGAAAATACCTTTTAATTTGTTCAAAATGCAGCCAAACAACTGAGAATACACAACAAACCCATCACTAACAGCTGTTTTGCGGAACTGCAAACAATGCAGGGTGCTTTGCTGGAGCCCAGCGATATATTTTCGAACTTGAAGATCAGAACTGAAGATTTTCACAATGGAAGAGCTTTTAAAAGCGAGAGAAAAAGAAATCACCTTTTTTTGCAGAATGTGTTTCTTTGATAGCAAGGGAGGAAAAAATAAAAAGGAAAATCAAAGCAAGAAAATTTTCCACATTCAAAAATTACCTGCCCACTGAAATGGGGCTAAGGATGAACTGACTCAGATATCGCCAGCTCAGGCATCCTGCCCGTCAAAAACCACATTTCCAGGTGCAGCAGGATCACTCCGAGTGCTCGAGCCAGACATCTTCCACCACACTTGAGTGAGGCGAGGAGCCGGGGGCTTCTGAAGATGGTCTAAGAATTCAAAACATACTGGCAGGGAGATCCCGAGAGCTGATCAAAGACATCTCTGACCTTGAGTGTGTGCCTGGAGCTCAGCCCACGCACGGACTGTCCCTGGGCACTGGTTTCTGTATCTCCCCTTTGCCAAGCCGCTCTGTTTCCCTGCGACACACCACTGCCACCTTGGTCCTGAATAAAGCCTGGAAACCCCCCGGCACAACTGGCTGCGGAAACGCTGGTTACTGAACGCTGCTGCAGTGACTTGGATGCCTGTTGGTTTTTCCTGTCATCCCTGCTCACCCCGTCTGTGCCTGCTGCAGAAACCAAGCTAAATAGTTTTTAATTTCTGCCTTTTCACTTGGTTTCTAACTTCTGGGTTTCTTTTTGCTACCAGATTGCACTACTGATCACTCCAGAAGGTGCCCAATACATCACCTTTATCCTCGGTAAGGCGGCTGCGCATCATTCCTCAAGGCGAGCAGGCATGGGGTATTTTGGCCCACCGAAGGA
>NW_010416767.1:1119-42693 GCF_000710305.1 Buceros rhinoceros silvestris | reverse complement strand
CGTTGCACATCACCTCCATCACTGCCGCAAACCAAAATCCAAGGCTGGCACTACCCTGCTTGCTAAGATGCCTTTGAAGTTCAGCTATCACATAGCTCACAGGAGGAGCAAATCAATGTTGGTAAGCTAATGAATTATTTCCAAGTTTGTACCGATATCTACAGCAAAGTGAAAGAGAAATCACATACCGGGGAGATTACCGCTGAAACGGCAGAACATGGTGCACAAGTTGTCAATATTTTAGGGCTATGATTTGATCCTGTAGATAACTGTTGCTACACCATTGCTTAAGAGAACACCTCAAGCAAGACATTTTATCTCACAATATAGTTGTCTGATATAATTAACTGGGGCTGACCAATCTAGCTGGAAGGCAGCAGGAACAAACACCCAGCCCGACGCGCCATGCCATCGAGGAGAACAGCTTTGTGAGGATGTGAGTAAACGCTTCCTCTGAACGTGGAATTTACAGGCACAACTTCTGCTGGCTCTAGCGTGTACGTGGAGTACATACATTACGGACATATTTTTCCAAATACAAGTGTTCAGGGCAAAAGTAATGGCAGTTTTTTGTCTACACGTAACAAAGATACATAAATAGTTGGGAAATAACGACTGGACTGAAAAATAACAATTCAGTGTTTTTCTTTCAAACTGCTTTTGTGGGGTTTTCGGTGCAGGTATGACACTGAGGATCTCGCAATTGTCACTGCAGAGTCACTAGAAACCGTGTGATGCAGTAGCCTTCAAGAGCCACACTGGGAAGTAGCCACCTCAGTAAACCCTGATGGCATCAAGGTGGGGAAATTATCTTGGGATATAATTTCAAACCTGACCTAGCAAAACTCCTGGTCTTTTATGCAATCCCAATCAAAGCACTTTGTAATCCCAGTGTGACCTACAGGGAAGAGTAGCAAAGACACTTGCAAAATGCTTTTTTCAAGTCTTTCAAAAACATTATGAAATGGGCCCCTCGCTGCCAGAAGCACATTGAGGGGCTGGAGTGTGTCCAGAGAAGGGCAACAGAGCTGGGGCAGGGTCTGGAGCACAATGCGCTGAGGGGCTCAACCCTGGGGGGGTTGAGCCTGGAGCAAAGGAGGCTCCGGGGAGACCTTCTGGCTCTGACAACTCCCTGACAGGAGGCTGGAGCGAGGAGGAGGAGGTGGGGTGTGTCAGTCTCTTCTCCCCAGGAACAAGTGACGGGATGAGAGGAAACAGCCCCAAGTTGTCCCAGGGGAGGTTGAGGTTGTCCCTGAGGAGCCATTTCTGTCCCGCTGGGGTTGTGCAGGCGTGTCCCAGGCTGCCCAGGGCAGTGGTGGAGTCCCCATCCCTGGAGGGGTTTCCCAGCCGTGTGGAGGGACAGTGCTGCTGAGGGACAGGGGTCAGGGGGGACCTGGCAGTGCTGTGACTCCATGACGTTAAAGGTCTCTCCCAACTAAACACTGATTCTGTGAAATGTAAAGGCAAGCTGTGAGAAGCGGGTGCCCGTTAGCCGAGTGCTCTGACTGGCAATGAGCTAGAATTTGAGGGGATATTATCGTAGGGTTAATAACTTACTAGCTAAAGCATGCTGACAAGATAGAGCCGTTTTGATGGAATGCCTGTTGGCCCTCTCTTTGACAAGTCTGTAGTACAAATTGACCTGTCCACACTGATGATGACACAGATCTAAGATCACACTGGGTTTTTTTTCAGCTTGGCTCTCACATCTGCCAGCCTGCGCCTTTCCCATTAGGGCTGACAACAGGAGCGCCAGAAGTGACAGGCCTAAACCTCATGACCTCCAGTCAGATGCGGTTCCAGAAGTGATATCCAAAAATCACTGGTTTGAGCCTATTTCAAGTATGACCCAGCTGGGTGATGTGCTTGCCAAGTCACCGGACTATCTCCGTGCTGATTAATTAGCTGCCTGCTCTGCTTTAGCTCCCGTGACAACTAAGCCTTTCATTTATTACGTATGTATTGAATCTTTGTGACAATACAAAGAAAAGACAACAGACAATATACTTGCTCATCTCTCTTTCTGGAATTTGAAAATCTTGTGATCATCATATTAAAAATTATTTTTTTAAATTATGGTCCTGAGCCGGCTTATCTAATAACATTTATTAATGAGAAATTAGAAGACACCTACAAGTTGTTCTTGCCAGAGCTGCCAGAATACCATTTCATCTGCCTCATATGATACTCACGTATGGTCAGAGTGATTTCAAAAGTCGTGCTTTAATCCTGTGCTAACAGATCTTTCTAGTCATCCTCATACACGTAAGCGAATGTCTAAAAGTTGTGTTCTTGGGATTCAGGAGCAAAAGAGCTTTCAGAAAATCAGAAACAAGGAGATAGGGTTAGTCAGACAGCCACTATTTCTGTCCATAATCCACAACTGGGTATTAAGATACATATGCAAATGACTAGCATGATTAGAAATTATTATTCACACCAGCACCTATCAGATGTAGTGCTTGTAAAGGTGAAACCATGTTGCAGAAAAGGCAAGAGATTGGAGTTTTCTCATCCACGCATTTTTCATTCATTTACAGCTGAGCAACACAGATGGGGATAAAAAACGCCCTTTGAATCTCTGTGGGTTGTGGGGAGAGATGATGGGTCAAGGGAAAGCGAGAGACACTGTGGAGTGAGAGGAGGAGACCATTCTTTGGCTCTATAAGCTACAGAAAGGCCACGAGACACTTCAAAATGAAATGCAACTTCTAAAGCAGCACCAGAATGACAAATTGGAAAGCTCTTCACATTACCCCGGTCATCTTCAAACCTCCCCAACGCTGTGACACTATACCAGAGCATGGTGCACCAAAACAGGCGTAACGGAGGTTTCGAGAGGATGAATTAGACTGAGACTTTTGATGTCACTGAACTCTAGTGAGTATGTTCCTCAGCTTGCTGAGCTGCCGTCCCCACCGCCTGCTGCCAGCACCAATGGCTTGGGAGGGCTCCAAGCAACAAAAGGACCATCCTAATGGGCAAAATATTAAAACATGCAGGATATCTTGTACCTTTAAACTTCCATTGCAAGCCGAATTCTGGCTCACTACAAAGCAGAAATTTCATAAACACGTCAGGACTGCAAACGAGAGCGTGCGCTTAAGAGCAGGGTTTGATTCCAAGATTTCTTCCTACATTATATAATAGAGGAAAGGAAAAGGATGTATTTTCACCAAGCACTAAGGGTTGCTTAAAAAGGGCCCAAAATTCTGAAAGCTGCAAGCAATGGACTTTGTTTTTAAATTAAAAGCTGATGAGCCATTAACTGCTCTTGACAGCAGTGGAGATTCTGGGAAAATAGAAAATGGAGAAGACTGATTTTCAGCTGCAGATGGAGAACAATTCTCTTCATACACAAATGTTACACCTTGGGTTTTGTTACAGTATTTTTGCAGTTTATCGATTACCATCTCTATTCATTGGCTAATATTTTGTGCTCGTCTCATTTTCATTACCTACTTAAAATTCACTGAACCAAAAACTCATACAAATGACTCCTGGAATCCAGCTTCGAGCTGGTGTGACTTTGAGAACCCACTGATCCAAATAGGCTCCCAAATAACTGCGTGTCAAGCCTTTACAGCCGGGTTAATTCACTTTATGGTCTTCTTAATGTATGAGGTTTTATGTGTTACTGTATATCTGCTGGTTCAAGTGTGCTGTGTTGAATTAAATGCACTCCTGGTTCAAACGGGTCCAAGGTGACAACTGGGGCTAATTTTAAAGCACTTCAAGCGTTATTATCCAAAGTTTGACTTTTTAACAAAAAGCTGGAAGTCAAGAAAACAAAAACCACTCTCTAGAAAAGAGGATATTTGCCAAAAACAGAGGTTCTGCATTAGCATCACAGCTTGACAACGAGCAGAGTGCTGGGGCGGAGCACATTGTGACCCTTGGGCATACCCAGTTTTTCCCACCAAGCAGGCACTGGAGCTCAGTGATCTATGGATCCTTGAAAACGCTGCTGAGATACGCATCAAGACTGCACCACTTACAAACACAGAAACAAAGTTCAGAAAACATGGTTCCCAGGCAGAATATTCAGCAAAACACCTTCCCCACTGTTACCACAGGACATTTAGAGAGGTTTCAACCCTCCTTCTGCAGGGTTACTCAGAAACCACATACTCAGGTCTACAGACCTGGCCAGTTCACCACCATCTCTCTGCTGCCACCAACAAGCAGCACAATAAAACACACAAGGAAACCACAAGTCCCCCACACCTCAACAACCTCCTAGATCATGCTTGTCCTTTGAGGCACAGTACCCTTTAGGAACAAGCCTTCCATCGTATTTTCACAGCATAAACACAAAAAGGCATTATCTTTGCTGACCACGTCTGGAAAGACAACATTGCCATCACAGATATCCACACGCTTTCAACACGCAGGGCAGACTAAAGCATCTCATGGGACTCACGGAAGGCTGTGTAGAGCTCCTGCAGGGTTAAGCGGCCATCGTTGTTGTAATCATCAAACCGGAGAAGGTCTTCTAGCGTACAATCCAACAAATCATCTGCCAGGTCCTCCTTCTTCATTAGCTGCAGCAAGAGAACAGGAAATTTTACATAAAACACAAAGCTGCCAACCGCCATCCTGGCTCCCTCCGCAGAATTCCCCTTAAATGACCTTTGGGGAGATATATACAGATATCTCTGATCTATAATTATGTATTTGCTTTGTATCAAGACACTGATATTCGTGTTCCTGCAGCACCTCATGGACTGGTGAGGGTGAGGAGCCTCTTCCTGCATCAGCAACACAGCGACACATTTTCACTTTGCAAATGTATTGAAAAATAAACATTCTACAGGGAAAAAGAGGAGTTGGGTTTTTTCCTTTCTCCTCAGTAAGGATGAAATTTATTCTTTGCTTTTAGGACTAGAATGGGCAAGAGTAGATGGTGCATTCAACACTAACATGTTTTCCCAGCCCCTGACTGTTTCTTATGTGCTCTAAACATTCCACACACTCTACATTAAAAATGAGGAGAGCTTTAGAATTCATACATCCAAGGCAGCAAACAGCCAAAACCAGACCTAAGCATAACAAAAATGTTGGGTTCTCTGAACGGATCAAAGAACATGAAGAAAACCGCTGAAATGTCGCATCTTCTGGGCAAGAAGGCTTTCTGCTGTAGCCCTGGGACTCTTTTATTTACTATTCTAGTCTTGGCCCATTATATTGGAGCAATTTAAAGTAATAATGCTAAAAAAATGACCCTTCACCTAGAAAGTAAAAATGTTCAATAAAAGTGAGATCAACCGTAACTTCCAAGATCAATCTTCCAAAGAAGGAAATTTCCCTTTGTCTACCTTTGTATTGAAAATTGATTAACTTTTCATAAGACTGACAAGTTTTTACTAGTCCTTTTGATTTAACATCAGGGGGAAAAAAAACCCCAACACAAAACACTTCAGCTGCAACAAATACAGTAGAGTTATGAATCTGACTTGAAAATACATTGAAGTTTTAAATGGAAATAACACTCCAATTACGACCGTTGTTAATAGCCCTGCATACCCACGGCTGCAGAACTACACTCGCATTCCCCACTGCCGGGTCCAGAGGGAAACTATCGATAGGGTCTGCCAGCAGCCGGGAGGCAAAGCAGCTCTAAATGGAGGGGGACGGACAATCTGCTGCCACGTTTTTGCTCAAAGCAATTCTTCTGTGGAGAACAAACAAGTAGGCAGATCCTCGCCATCTCCCGGTGCTGGGTGCTGCCCCAATGCAGGACTGTCCTCTCCAGAGAGACTCTGCTTCCAGTTTCTCCTCTGGAGTGAAGCCTTCTGCAATGCGCCTCCTAAATCTTCCTTCAGGTCTTAAAAATGACTGTTTTCTGCAGCACTGCACGTTACCTGCCTTGAGTTTTTCCTTGCAGACAAGGTTATCGTGCTCGAGAGACTATTCTTCTTTTAAATAAAACAAAGACAATGCACAGCAGCAGCTCATCCAGCAGCCAGAGGGAACAAGATCCCACTGCACCACATTCATTTCAGCTGCCTCTACCCATGGGGGAGAATTTTAAAGGTGCAGAGAGCTTCAAATTAAAGAGCCAACAGAAATTAATCACAAATCTACCCAAGAAGGCAGGAAAAGTTCTGTTCAACTGTAACACAGACAATGAAAAATTGTTAATTAACTAAAAAAAAAAAAATCCACAAACTTTGAAAACCAGGTGAATAAACTGTTCATGTAAGAGCATGTGATAATCATCTTGCCAGAGTTAACCAAAAACTGAAGAATTGATGTGCTACAACGTAAACTGTGAAGGCCGCCACTGGGAGAGCCCCAGAGCTGCCCTACAGACACGTCCTCAGCCCGGGCAGGGCTTCAGCCACGCTCCCACCAAGGGGCCCGAGAGTGGTGCCCCTCAGCTCAGGATCAGAGGTGTTCCTGGCTTGTCTGTATTCTGCGCTAACTGGCATTATTTCGCCTTTTGAGAGGTGACCACGCTGTTAACTGGGCAGTGCTCATGGCAAGCCTTTGGGAAGGATGTTTGGGTGAGAGGGCTCCCAGCTGAGGGCTGAACTTCCTCTGCTCCATCAAACTGCAGTGGGCTCCAGGTGTACAAGCACTGATTTTGGTAACAGTGAGAAGAGAAGAATTAAGCTAATAGCAGCCAAGGTCTATGCCTGGCCTTGGCAGAGAGCCCTGGCTCCAAGCACATCTGCAGACGAAGCCCACAGTAACTTTGCGGCAGACCTTAAAGCAGCGAATCCTGCTCCTTTAAAACACGGGTCACTGTTTCTTCCTAATGCTAACGACTTGCAGGCTGCCAAACCTTTACTTCCATGTAATCTGAGTTTTAATATCCTGGCAGAATAAGTTTCATGTAAAAAGGAGAAAAAAAATTTTTAAGTAGAACAGGCAGTTAGATGTCACTATGCAAAAGCTGGCTTTGAATTCAGATCAAACTGTTTTTTTACACCTACCACGTCTTTATAAAAAAATCATCACGTTAGATGAAGTATTATATCTCTTCATAGCTCTGAAATCAAACGGAATTTACGGTGACACTTTGCATTGTGCAGAAAGGACCGTGCATCATGTCAACAGCCTGAGGATTAAAATTCAGTGCAAGCTGTCCTACACAGGAGCAAGCTCGGGGAGAAGCGAGCTCACGTCTGTCCTCCTGCTTGCTCACAGCTTGCATTTACACACTGGAACCACGACACACTTCATGTTCGCTGGGAAGCGTGAGCGCAGATGAGACGCTCCTGCAGAGCCGAGGGTGAAGGGCCAGCACTGCGGACTGGAACCAGCCCCACTGGCTTCCAAATGGCTCTTGGCGTTTGCTTCTCGTATGTCTCATGGTTGGCACCACGAGATGGAAAAGACAAAACCTTACCACATCCGGCATAACGTGTTTTCTCGTCTTTACTGTTTTCTCAGGTCTGCACATGCAAAGAGCAAGTTCAGGACCAGAGTAATGGGCTCGAGCGCCTGGGCTGCGTGTTTGGGTCACTTCACCAACCAGATGAATTCCAAGAGCATGGCATGCCCATAATGAGAAATAACAGGTTTTTCCAAGCTCTCACTTTTTCTATCGTTACTAAGTTCTGCTAATCAACATTTCAGCATCTGTCCAGGGATTTTGGGAGAACAAACCTGTTCACAAATACTGCAACTTTGCTGTCACATTACTATGTGCTAATGAACGGCCCAGAAGGCAGGGAGGAAGAATTGAGAGATTTCTGCCTCGCTCAGATGCGCTAAAAAATCCAAATGACTTCTGCCCAAGCCAGCTAGCGGCAAACACTTCAGAAGATGACGGTTAGCAGCAAGGATTAGTATCTATTTTCAGGAGCATGGATGAGGCTGGATATTTGCTGTATTTTTTGTTTGTAGAGGAGCTTCAAATGTTTGAGACGACACAGTCTCCCCAGAGAGGCAGCGACTCACACGCTGCAGTAGATTTTCCTCCTTTACCTGCTGCCAGCCGGACAGTTACAAACAACTGCTCTCACAAGAGTGCTGCCGCGTTACATTCAATTCACACTTCGAATGAACAATGCAATCCACTCCATAATTCCATTTTCATTGAACAATAAACCCACCTGAGCCAGTTCAGAGCTGCTGAGATGCCCGTCGCTGTTTATATCCAAGTGCTTAAACATAACTTCCACTAAGAAGCGCTTCTGGGATACTCTGTCCCTGGCCAGGCTGCTCGGCGGGCTCTGCCGATGGGCCTGCAGGTCCAGGAGGATGCTTTTGAGCCGGCTGTAGTCTGCCATTGTACAGGTGTCACCTGAAAGATAAGACTGCGTTATCGGACCACATAGATTTGCCTTGGTCTGTTTAAAGGACTGAGCTGCTAAAGGGAAAAATAAGGCACAGCTGAAGATGGGCTGGTTGCAGCTACAGCACCGCTCAGCTCTGCGCTTGAGGAGCTCCTGTGCTCCTTACCTTTTCTAATAGCTGGCAGTTTTTCTAAATCCCGCTGTCGAGGATGCCCTCCAGCATGTTACCTTCCAGATTAAAGGGCTTCAGCTACAGACTTCCACACTCAGCTCTGTAATCCCCACCCCTATCAAATTGGCTCTGTGTTTTTCTGAAGATAAAGTAAATTAATCTATCCTGTGATTATAAAGCAAAAAAAATAAACCCGGGGAAGCTGATGCTTAGAAAGTGCCACGAATGTAAATAAATGGCACCCCTGAGCGTCAGCCTGTCCCAAACACGGGGCTGATCTTCAGCAGTCCTCAAAGGCAGCCCCAGGTGGTAAGAAGGCCAGAGGCAGGCAGCGAGGAGCCCATGCGGTTGGGGTGTTGCTGGTGCCTGCGCACACCACCCTGCTGCAGACTGACGGCAACGCCTTCCTCAGCCCCTGACCAGGGACAAAGGTTTTTATCACAGAAAAGCCCTTCAGCCGGTCTCTCTGAAGTGACACCAGCTTGGCTGAAGGAATCAGATTGAACCTTCATGACCCTGAAGACCTCTGCTGTGCACGCAGCAGCCAGCTCTTCCATGGTTCTTCTCCAGGGAATGCCTTGCTCTGATTTAAGGGCATCCTCCCAGAGAAGAAACATATCCATGTCCCCAAAGCAGTGTAAGATGTTACGGCCCTTTCCTGCTCACCTGCTGTCTGGCAGAGCTTAGCAGAATGATGAATGGCAACTGTCTTTTTTGTGCAAAACTATTTGCTTTAGTGCAGCTCACAGAGGCTGGTGCCTTGCAGGAACCTGGCTGACTCTGCCTTGGAGGGGACCCTGGGGCACCCTCCAGCTGTCCCACCCTGTGTGGGCATCAGCCACCAGCCACCGACAGCACGGACATTCAGCCGTTCCCATTCTCTGTAACGTATGTTCTCTATAATGTAAATGCCCTTATTCTCTATCATGGTGGTTTTAAAACAACTTTCTGAAGCCCATCGCTAATCCTGTTGGATTAAATCTAAGGGAACCTGGTCTCACCTCAGTTTAACGGACAATAGCCTTGTAGATCATCTCCCCAAAGACTCCAAACATTAATCCTCTGTAAAACAACAGAAGCCTCTGGCACTCTGACAGCTCGTGTCCCTGTCCTTTTCTTGCTGAGCTGCACCATTTTTGGTCCTCTGGTTCCACTCCAACTGAAACCCAATTAAAATTCCGGGCAGGAGACACTTCTCTGATAGCAAACCCAGCTACCGCCACGATGTTTTTTTCACCCTTCATATTCTGTGCTCACAACTTCAAAAGCACCATGACTTGAGAGGGTGAGAGAGGACACAGAGGCTGGACATATGTTCACCAGTCAGGTCAGTGCCCTACTGCTACACGAGCAATAACTGCAAGACAAGGCTCATTTTCCACCCTGAACTCAGACCCTTCTGGTTTTGAGAGTTTCTCACTGCTCACGGATATTAAAGCACCTGCTCTATTTTTCCCTCTCTCCAAACAGCCTCCAAAGAGCTCTTGGTCCCACATGGGATCAGTGTTATGGAAAAAACAAGGCTACTATTAGTCTTGTTTATTATTTCCGCCTTTTTTTTTCATTTGACATCTATTGAGAAGGCTGTACAAAGAAACTTCTTCCTTCCAATCGCGTGCTTATTTAAGAGAAAAACTGATTGCCGTATCCAGTGGAATCAAACAATTTTGCAATCCTGTTGGAAACACCATTTTAGCTACTGCAATAATAGTTTTTTTGTGAGCTGGAGTTTTCTTTTCTCTTCAGTCAAATCCCAGAGCTGTATCTCAGGCTAATAAGGACAGGGAAATCTATTTGACTTGCTTCCCCCTCTCTTTCTGCTTTATGGTTTCCATTTACGAGCACAAGCACGGCTACAGCCAAGCCATCCAGCGACATGCCGGCGGGCTGACCCACTTCCATGGTCCTCCCCGTGGCAGGGACCACCTCGTGCCTGGGTCTGCCTTTGCATCACAGCCACCAGATCTGCTCTTGCTGACAGCTCCCTTTAGGCCTTTTTAATTCCTCACTTCTTCCTCCTATCGACTTTTGCCAGTAGCATATCAAAGCAGCTCCTCCTTTATGTCCTCCAGACCTTTTATTTTCTGCAGCTGAGTCTTTTCTTCTTTCTAGATACTCCCTGACTGTTGCCCAGGGCAGTGCTCTCCCAGCCTTCCTTCCTCGCTGGCCTTCTGACTCCACCTTAACCCTCCTTTGTTGCAGTACCTAGATACTCCCTGACTGTTGCCCAGGACAGTGCTCTCCCAGCCTTCCTTCCTCGCTGGCCTTCTGACTCCACCTTAACCCTCTTTCTGACCACAAAAGGCAGAATCGGAAAAGGACCTAAATGCTTCCGAAGCCTCCTCATCTCTTTTAAGAGCCCTTCTCACTTTATTAAGCTCACAGTGACAGCACTGCTGGCTACCAGCTCTCCCTGGCACCGGTCTGACACCATGCACCTGCTGGGAGGATTAACCGGGTGCGATGGTTCCTTGAAACCCAGAGCCTTGGCCAAAACTGAGCACAACTACATGTTGAAACAGAATTTCCAGTTTGAATTGTGTGTTGATGCAACGGCAGAACGGCAGCGATATGTGCAAGGAGCAGCTATTAGAACCCAAACGCTCCACCTCTACTCCTGCACACGTGGGACCTGACCAGAGCAGCCACTGGTGATGCACCCAGGCTCCCGACTGTGCTGCATGGTGTGAGTCAGGAGAGGGTGACCTCCTTTCACTGGGTTACAACCCTCCTTGGTTTTTCCACGCTCTGAAAACAAACCCACCACAAAGTGCTTGTCTCAAAACAGCACGCGCTCATCCAGGCTGCCAGACACTGTGCCCCATTTGGGACTCTGCGAGGGTCACAGCTGTGCTGCCACCTCCAGGCAAGCGTGATGGGCACAAAGAGTGAAATAAAGGAAAGCACAGAAGGACAGAGCTGGTGACAGCGGCAATTCCCAAGTGCTGCTATAAACTCATTTACAGCACTTCTCCCACGCACACCACTGCCGTGTCCAGGGTCAGGGTCCATCCACCCGGCAGAGCCCCAGGCTGCGTGGCAGGATAATGCCATTCTGCTGGGGGAACGGCAAAGAAAACCAGCCAGAAGACAATTAAGCCTCCGATTCAAAACCCAAGTTCAGTTTCACACGCTGTTAACACGCGCCACAGTTGGAAGGTCACAAGGTGCTCAGAGCCCCTGTCAAAACTGCTCCAAAACCTCATTACCTTCACTTCCCTCTGGAGAAAACCACACTCTGCAGCTCTGCTGGCAGTGGATCCCTCGGCATCTCTCCACAGTGTGAATGCGACAGACTCCACGGGTCTCGCACCTTTGAACATCTCCCCCTGATGTCTGAGACATCCGAGGGTGCAGTGACGCACAAGCAGCCGCTTCCGAGCCCGGCCCGGTTCAGCTGCTCAGCAGCACGCGACGTGCAAAGCAACAAATGAAAGCAACAAAGTCCTGTCCAGGAATGTGAGATTAATGATTTGTTCTTCTTTGGCTGAAGCAAAAGACTGATAGAAAAATACACTAAAACTGTACTATATGTATATGTATAATTCATATATTTAATCTTGCTGTACTGGAAAAACAGGGGGAAAACCCCTCCAAGTCAAAGCAAATACTATGACCTGAAACTATGACCTGGCCAAAGTATTAGTTCCGAAGTCATCCATGTTTGGGATGTTAGAGCTGATGTTTTGCTGTGTAACCTGGTCCTAAGGCCTTTTCAAACACCATGTTAAGGTACTACAGTGACCAGACGTGGATGCTGGAGGCACCCTATAACAGACCCTGCTCCTCCACCAAGGAAGGGAGGAGACACGTTCTGGCAACTTGAATCATGTGGCAAGGCCATGCCAAAGGTGGCTCTTTAGGTGCCCAGCAGCACTGTCACCTCTGGCATGGCATGTTTGCTGTCCTCCCAGGTAGTACAGCCAGAGCTGTTAAAGAGTCCCACAAAACCCATCTCTACGTCCTCTCGCTTATCCCCATTCTTGTCTCCGCTTCGCTAAGCACTCCCAGCATTTTCCTCCACAATATGAGCTCATTGTGAGGAGTTTCTCTCATCTCAGACTGCTTGCATTGGTAGGTCTCGTTAATGGACGCCTCTCAGCTTAGTTTCCTTGTTACAGCTTCCCAGGGACTTGGATTCTGTTTGCAACTGCAACCAGCTCAGACAAGTTTTGTATTTCCCGAGGTGGTTTGTCTGGAGGTGAGTCTCCCAATCTGCACACCAGAGGTGAGCACTGCTCTTCAAACATGGGTTTCAAAGGACTTCTCCCCTTCCCTGTTTTTGATCACCAGAAATGCCACACTGGGTGTTTTAAGCTCCTCTGCTGTCCTGCTGCCAGCTGGTCCCCTGCCTGTCCTGCCTGCTGATGCACTCAGGGCACCACTCCCACCACGTAGCTGGAGAACCAAGACACAGATCTGGGACAACCTAAAAACTGCTATGCTGGTTCCGTACCCTAATTCTCTACTTACTTGATCATTTTCACTACTTCATATGAAGGCTAGATAAAAAAAACAACACAACCCACACACGCTGCTTTTCCATCTTTCCACGATCCCAGTATGATTTATTCTGCTGAGTCCAGGAGAAGAGGAGAGCTAAGGGCATACCGGAGGCATCTGACTTCAAAACTAAAATGCTGATCATCTAAGACCAGTGTTTGGATTTTTTTTACGTGAACTTCAATACCATAGTACTTCTGGATTCCGGCTTAGGAATTAAAAAGTATATATATATCTACATTAAAAGGCCACCTGTCTCACTTCTACTGCTGGCCACTGTACTCTTTGAACACAAACCTAAACGGACAGCAATGCTTTGTACAACAAACACGAGCCTTCCCCAGGAAATGCTGCATGGATTTCGTCCCGCGGCAGCTGCTCCGGGCAGAGTTGCCTTTGTTCCCACCCACTGCTGGAGGTCAGCCCTAGCCCTCCTGAGAGCTCTACAGTCTACTTTGATGCCCTGAGAAGAAAACCCTGGTGACTTTCAAACAGACCTCGCGCAAGGTGCAGCTCCCTCCTGCACTCTTTGGGTAAGACTCCGATATATGCACCACGCTAAATACAGGGTTTTCTGGCAATGTATTTTTTTTTTTTTTTTTGGTAGAAAGAGCCCGTTAACTCCATCCTCCAGCAGCAGCCCGCCCTGGCTCTCCAGCCCCAACCCCTGCTCCTGTGGCAGCCCCGGTCGGTTGTGTGATGTGGGATGGAGCCAAAAGCGAGGAATGGTGCTGAAGCACCCCCGGCCAAGGAAGGCGCGATTCCCCGCTCCACGCCAGGGCAGATCTCCGAAGAAACAAGCCCTCCTTATCCCATTACAGTGCTTTCAAAAGCAGCGAACCCCAGCACTGTTTGAATTAAAAAAGAAATGACAAAAAAAAAAGAGAGACAGGCAAATTAGACCAATGAGACGGAAGAAAAGTAAAAGAGAAATGTAGCATATCAAGGTCTGATTGCTAAAGTGTGACAGTAAGTGCCACATTCGCACGCTCTGCTCACTCAGAGCAGTGCTGTTTCTTGTTCTGTTTTGCAGTGGCCACGTAATTCATCCTGTTTAGCACTTCTGCATGCTTTGGCAGATAAAATATTGATCAGCCTGCCAAGAAACACAGAGTGCCATTCTGTTTTCATGTCAGAACTCGGTAATGAACTACATTTATCAAGAGCATCCTCTCTGTGAAAGGTCAGTGGTGAATGTGGCTAAATTGTGATGACAGCTCATTAATCCAGTTCCCTCAATAATTGCCCTCTTCATGAATTTTACTCCTGGTTTCTGTGAATTGTAGCAGGATTTTACAGTGGGATGTCTGAGCAAGCCTCAACCCACTTCTGAGTCAAAGCAGACAATGGAGAAACAGCAAGTCTGGGGATTAAGAGTCTTTCAAAGGAATGCAGTTAACACGAAATAAAAATGAAGTGAGGAAGTGCAGAGCTTGCTTTGACGGCTACACTAATCTCCTGTAAAATATGACTAGGCAAGGTGCCTTCCAAAGCTGCAGAGCTGCTTTAAATAGCAAACCCGATCTGATAACACCTAGAGAGCACTGATCCCACAGTCCTTGGTGTGCGGCTAACCCAACCGTAGGGGTGACCTGAAATGCGTCCCGAAGTCAGTAGAGGATTTGAGCACCGTGGGTTTCCGAGCTGTTTTCCAGCACAACTACAGGGGCTGTGCGAATGGCAGTGGCACCTGCAGCTCTTCATAAAACCCGTTGCAAAAGCTGTGCGCTCATTAGCTCCAGGCTATCTAGAAGGTAAGTGATTATCCACACAAGCAGTTAGATACAGAGATTTGAACTTCTTGTGACCCTCCAAAAGCTCTGAAGGAGGTTCTCCTGGGCAGCATCTTCCCGCAGCAGCCTACGTGCTCTCAGCTCTGGGCTCCAGCCCTTGAAAATCCGCAGCTGTGCTGCTAATCGCAACAATCCCAGCCCAGGGTTAGACTCGGTGTGCCATCACTGCAGCTGAGGTAGGACATCGCAACCAGGCATCCCACGCAGAGCTGCCGGCTCCCTGGATCTCGCTCCATCACCTGCCAGAAATCTGCCTGCAGCAGCAGGATCATGCTCCTGCTCGTGCCGCCATGGGGGAGCACAATAACAACCCAGTACAAATAAACCACCACCGGGGGTGAACTCCAGCAGCACTGATTTTCAAGGCAACCCTTTGCCGCCACCACCAGATGTAGTAAATAAAGAGCTGTTTGGAGCAGGCTGAAGACTGTCATTTCCAAAGGCAGGAGGCACCAAGGCTATCATTTTATTTGACAGTTCCTCTCAGACCAATTTGGCTATTTTGGGCTGTTCCTACAGCAGTTTTCTAGCTCCAGGAAGACATTCCGTGCAGGAGATGGGAGCACTAAGCTTTGTTTTCTCACCCGTTTCCATAGGGCAAAAGAGATGTGGTTACCCCAAATAACTTCTAGACAAAATGAAAGGATTTGAGAAAGGTTTTGTTTTCAAACAGCCCAATCTTTCAACATGCTTTCCTCAGGCTTTGGCTGGTATTGTTCAAAGCATCAGACAAGGACTAAACTGAAATGTTACGGGATACAAATTTATTTATGAGCATGGCTCCTTAATTCTTGTGCCGTTTACAGCTAAATTGTCTATCAGCAACGGCCCATTTTCATGCATACAAAATGAAAGCGCTGGCATGCCTGAACTGCAAAAACATGGTCCCAAAACATCAGACACTGAGTCGGAGTGAGATAATTATGTCAACTCTTTACACCAATAATCCGTGGCCTCATGGCCTGTGTGACTTGACAGAGCAGGTTTACGCAGTGACAGGAAAATTAAAGATGACTTCAGTTCTTCAGGGGTCTCATTGCAAATCCCCGTTCCTCCATGCAAATTTTCTCTCTGTCTCTTTCTATCTATCCTCTTCTTCCTTTAATTGCTCTTTTTTGCACATGCATGAAGAGATTGGACGGACTTCCCTCCTACTTTTCCCGTGTGGCTGCATGAAGAAAAACCTGCTTTTCTCAACAAGTTGCATGAACAGCCTCCTCTGAGCAAGCGTAGCAGCGCGCTGCAGGAGGAGAGAGCAGAATATCCAGAAAGCTCTGTGAAATTCAGAGATCTCTTGCATTTTAGAGACATCTGTGCATTTTGAACCTTGCCCTGCTCTGTTTTTTATAGGCTGTAAGTACTAGGTCTGAGCAAACCGATTTAGGATGACAGAAAATTAACTCAAGTAGTAGTGACGGTATCAACCATTTGGCTTTTAATCGCTCAGCGCAAGCTCCCCATCAAACACCCGGCAGCGCTCTGCAGCAATTGCGCTGCAGGTAACGGCACCACAATGTTTCTATAACGTGTGACGCTACTGCAAGGAGCCTCCTGCTGCCTCCACACCCCACCAGAGACCAGGATCTTCACCGTGGCTGCGCGCAGAGGCACCTGTGACCTTTAAGCAAAGCTGGCTCATCACACCATGCTCCCATCACAGCGCTACCTGCCCGCTACGTCACGCACAGCTTAAACCCCTCCAAGGCTGAGTAGCTCTTTTATTCCTGACTTGAATTCACAAGTTAAGTGAAACTCTGCTGAAGTTCCTGCTAAGAGGAGCAGATGTTTAACATCATGCAAATTCCTGAACATTAGCAATCCTTCAGCTGCCACAGCTGAAAAAATTCAATTAACAATAAAAGCCCAAACTAACTTGCTTTAACTTAGGGATATGTTTCAGTTAATATGATGTACATTTATCAGATATCCATATATAATTTAGCAGCAACTGGGAGCTCACCAAATTTATCACAGAAATGGAATGGAATACGTACTACGAAATAGATACTATTAAACAATAGACATTTACAACCTGGAAGAGTTAAAACTCGCCTCAGAGTATATTTATTTCAGTATTTCATTTTATTACAAGAAAAAGCGCCCATCTATTACTCTGCAAGCTTTTAAAATATATTAAAAACTTACAGCCGCAGATTATAAATTCCCCAGTTCTATAAACAAAAACTCCATTCCCACCTTAAACAATTACCTTCCAAACTGCACGAACCTCCACGAATCACATGCCTCAGCCCCAAATGCGCAGGAAAAGAGGCGGATGGATTTGCAGCCTTTCTCGGGAAGCCCAGGAGTTACAGCTTGGTTTACCAAGTCCGAAAGCAGGTTCTAGATTTGTGCCCCTCCCAGGAGGAGCAGGCGGTGGTAAGAGACCAGGGGTGGCCCCAGGGGAGGTGGGCAGGAGGAAGCGTGCAGGTGGGAAAGCGCACGATAAATGTAATTTATCATGTGCCCATCACCACCTAGGCAGTGCGCCACAAATTCATAGATTTTTTTAAAGCCCTGTGCCCACTGTGACCTCCTTCATTCCACAAGCACCAAATTCAACGAGATTTTCCCCGCAGCAGCTCCATAATTTGTTTGCTCTGTAGCAAGCCTCCCAGGAAGGCTCCCAGCCCTGCTTTAAGCACATAAGAGTAATTTTTCAGATGGTTATTTAGTCTCTGTGTGCAAACATATTTTAACTTGCTTGGCTTCAATTTCCATCTACTGAACTTTTGTTATGCATTTATCTGGCACATCACACTAAGTCTTACATCCTGTACATCATCTTCCCAAGTCTGTCCTGACGCTGGGCTCAGCTCACATCTCGTCCTCTCCAACAAGCCGGGGGATACAGTGGCTCTCTCTAAGGCAGCTCACGTTCTAAATGGCTGGTTGTTTTGAGTTTGTTTTCTGGGAAATTTATCATCCCACAGTGGGCAACAAAACAACCATGGCCACGTCTGCAAGAACCTTGGGTTCTCAGGGCGGCTCTGCCACAATTCAGCACCCACTGCCTGGGCTCAGACTCTCCATGGTACTACAGGTGATGCTCTACTACCTGCGGAGAGCTCGAGCCCATTCCCAAGCCAAGGATTTCTAAAAGATTATAGTGGACAATTGCTCTCACCCCACTAGGGGACACCTCTCCCAAAGATGCACTTGGGCAGCATTCCCAAACACAAAGAAGATGTAACTAACAGCCAAGTTTCCTACGTGACACCATAAGCAAACAAGGCTATGCCTACCGCTGGCTTTATTACTCACTGCCTACTGAGCACTAGCTGTTATTTTCCTGTTAAAAAATTAAAAATGTTTGTCAAACCTGAGAGAAGAAACAATGCCACGAACATCAAAGGAGATGAAGAAGGAACATCACACAGGCAAGGCAAACAACTCGTAAGCAAGCCCTACACTGCTCATCCAAAGCGTTCAGCGAGCACAAATACAGTAATAGAAATCACGAGTGAATTATGCATGATTCAAACAGAAAACTGGCTACATCCAATGATTAATTTATTGACAGCTCAAGCTGCTCTGCTGTAAATCTATCACTCTTCACAGAGACACGATCTTAGGCTCACACACACTCACGCACTCAACTCTCTGTGCCTGTTGTGTACTCTCTCCAAATTATATTTTGTCCTCAGATTGCGTTGTTTGTCTTTGTTGAAACTATTAAGCTAAATTAGCGATGCTGCATCTGAAGCTGCAGACAGGGGGGCGGGAGAGGAGGATGTGCCGTACGCAGCTGCCTTCAACAGCAACAACAAAATGAGCTTAGGAATGTCTAACTACTTAAGATCCCAACCCAAACCAAATTCACGGTGTAATGAATAGATCCAATTATTGGGACAGCCTGGGAAGCCAGCAAGGCTTTTGTAAAGGTTAAGAAAAAGAAAATAAGTCAAGAGAGGCGGCTGGGGAGATGCCAGGTGGGTGCTGGGGATGCCACCCCCAGGAGGGAGCCGCACGCTGGGTCGGGGAGGCTGGATTTGGCCCGGGACCGGAGCTGGGAAGGCGAGAGCTGGCATCACTGGGGAGCAGGCGGCACTTCTGAGGATAATTAAGCGGGTATGTTGTACATGGCTTTGACGAGTACGGACTTAGAGGATCAAATTGTGCGTGGCTGCCAGCTGCCTTGGGGAATGTGAAATGCAGAGAGGTGACAGCAGGACTCAAACAGCAAATTCCCCAAGATATTGAGCATGGATCTGTGAGTGGCACTTCAGAGGGAGCGCAGCAAGGTGCTTTGCTCAGCTCACACAGGTCCAGACGCAACCGGAGTCCTGAAATGCTCCTTTTCCTGTGCTCCTCCTGCCTGGTCCCCACACAGGGGCTGGAGAGCAGGCAGAGAGCCGAGCAAGGGGAGACAAAGCAGCTTGGTAAACTTGTCCCGGGACACTGAGGTGGCAGTTTGCTTCCTAAACACAAGCGGTTTCTCAGAGAGAAAGCGAATGTGTCCTGGGGAAAGGCACCACTGCTTTTCCACCCGCGGGAGCCTGGCTTTGCTGTGCTCAGTCTGGCCCATAAGGGATATTTCATATTATTGCACTTCGCAGTGTGCAAAACAAAACAAAGACACAACAAAAAAGAAAAGGGAAAAATACCTCTCTCTGAAAAGCCACGCTCCTGGATAGCAAAAGTCGAGCAGAGCTCCTGAGAACAGGGGTGTTCTGCACAAGCCCAGACTTGGATGCCTGTTTCAAGGCTTCAGCAGATCAGAGGTGATCAAAGGCTGTGGAGCACTGGGTGATCCCTCCGGGCTCGAACTGTCACCCCAAAGGCCTGGTGCTGTTCCCTCCCCTGCTTTTAAAAAAGAATTAACTAGATCATATTTATTCTACGTATTTCCTCATGCTTCTGCTGTAAGGATGGCTGGGTCAAAGAGGTTTCTTGCGGCGTGGAGAACCCTTTGGACCATCGGCAATGGCAGGAAGGCTCTGATCGATGTGGTTTTGCTGCGATGGACAGAAGGAGTACTGTGAGAGGGAGCTGCAGGACTGTGGGGAATTTTGGTGGGGCTGGGGAGCAATCTGCACTTATCCAGACTTCCCCCTGTGCCATGTCTGTCCAGTACAATTAAAGACTCTGAGAGGAGGCTCTCGCCATGCCTTCCTGGCAAGAGGGTTAGAGTCTTCAAGTGCTGCCAGAACACAAAGAACAAGAATAAATACGGCCCAGCAGATCTGCTGGGACCTTCTACCGACAAACACAGCAGCACCAGATGTGGCTGTCAGAGAGCGACTACAGCGTCCAGTACAGCAGCAAAGGCCGGAGCTGCACGGGAAGTGAAGAGCTACCATCCGTGGTTTGGTGCACGTGTTTTGGAGGCCAGAGACAAGGGAAAATCTGAACACATCAACCGGTAAACAAGAGAAGGACTTCATTTAAAGCAAATAATATCCTTTGCAATGCATCTGCTGTCAACATCAGCTTACGCCTGGTGCTGTGCTTCAGTTTTAATTTGTGCACCAGGGATTGCTAGTTTAAATGAAGGGAATAGACCCCTAATGTTTATTTATTTTAAAGCCAAGTCTTCATGAGCAATCCCCAGGACAAAAAAAAAAAAAAAAACAGAACTTCTTTCTGGCCATTCGAAGCACCTGAAGGCATCTGTAACACATCCACTTGTCATCATGCACTGGAAGAGTTCAGTTTTGCACAGCAATGATTAGCTTAGCTCACTCTTCAGTAGGTACAGGAGGAAGAGTCTTGGCCCACTGGGCCAAGAAAAGGCCACCAGAAAGTCCTGGCTACTTTCTCCCTGAGACCATCTCGCAGTCCTCATTTCTATGTGGAAAATCCCATCATGCCCTTAACCCAGACATCCTGTAATTTAAACCAACCAAACCAAACAGGCCTCTGTTAGACAAACGGTACGTCTGCTCCTTCTGCTTGCTTCAGTTGACGATGCTGCACAATCTGCTGTTTGACATTTCACTATCCTCTACCTCATGCCTATTGGAGACAGCAAAATTGTCTGGATTCCTCCGGGAAGTGAGCAATGCTCACTTTTTTATGGCTGACTGGCACATCTATCAACTACCTCGAGATAGCAAACGTATTATTTGGAAGCTTTAATAAATGGTAAGGCCCTCTGGCACTAACATAAATTTTACTGATCCTGTGGATTCTGTGGATCCTCTGGAACACCTTTCCACACAACGCGCTGGCTGCTATCAGAAGGGAGCGCTTCACCGTCACCCCGTACGAGGGATCCCACAAATCTGACTCCCTGGCACAGGGACTTTGCTTCCAGCCGCCTGGTTTCTTAACTGTCTGATGAACTGTGCATGGGAAAAGCAGCCGGAATGTGTATGATAAAGACTACTGCATTCTGTCCTTGGTGATGCATGGAGTCAAGAACATTAATTTCTCTTCTTGGGTATTTGTCTAAGCAGATGTTCCCTGCTGCCTCTTAAAGACATTCTTGCTTCTATCACGAGACTAGAGGATCTGCCCTGGGATGGCTTCACCCCCTATCACAGTAACTTGGGAGGCAATTCTGAGCAGCCGTTGCCTACAGTTCCCTCACAGAAACACCCTCTTTCAGAAGGTGTGGGGTGTTCTGCACTGCCCCTGCAGCCGGGGATGGCAGACCAGAGGGTACATGCACATGCTGGCAATGACTTCTCCTGACATTTTCAATCCAGCTGCAAGAAAAGAACGCTGAAACTCTCCCCAGGCTGCGTGTCCTTCCGCATCCTCACAGTCAAAGACATTCAGGGAAACCCACCGCAAAACGGCTGCTGTGAGGCACTTCTCCACCCTGCACTGGAACTGGGAAGTCTCCGAGATCCTCTGGCTAAGCACTAACGGGCAATATGATTGCAGTAACCAGGAGTATTTATTATTGTTAAGGATGTGTGTAATGGTCCAATAACGATGTGCTGTGCCTGTTGTTCAGATGTCATTAGGAGACCTCTCAGGCATCTCATTAGCGGATCATAATGCACACCCTAAAGGGCATTACTGTAATTATAAAATGTTAACTTCTACAGAGGAAGACATGCACAAGGGGGGAGAAAATACTTCTAATGTTAAAAAAAATTAAAAAGGAGGAAGAAACTTCACACAAAAAAACTCTTAAATTGGTCCAGCAGCAACAGATTAAAGTAAAACATTTAGAATGTGCACATTTATGTGTGAGAGTCCACCCACTCCTCCAGAATTTGTGGAGGTCAGAACGACTCCACCATAGTAGTTATACAGGTTTGTGAAGTAACAGTTGGATTTATGTAATTATAATCATCCTGCATAATATATGCCACCCTAGAAATCAACAGAGCCTCCCATCGCAGATCATCAACATTTGCCACTTCACAACAGAGCGTCCCAACTCCGTAAAGTGTTAAATCAGATCCCTTCTGTGTGCCCAACGGTGCAAATGAGGACTCTGGTTCCTCCTGCGCCAACTTGGCCAATCGACCACAACATTCAACCCAGCTACACCTTTGAGCACACCTTGACCTGCCTGTACAAGGCGGTGACAGCGTTACAGCCCTCAGGGCCCCAATGCAGAGAGGAGAACAGAATTACCTCTCTTCTAACCAAACCTCAAACCCATGTTGCTCCTCCTGCCCTCTCCATCGGAGCCCAGACAACAGAACAGCCAGATTTACGTATTTCTACTCTAAATCCAGGTCATGAGGAGCAAACGCAGCAGATCAAGAAACAGAAGGAACAAATAAAAGCTCACCAATGCAACAGGCTGAATTTTGGGGTTGAGCTCCTCCCGTTTCTCTGAGGGATTTTCTCCCCCGTTCTCCTCAGCGCTGTAATGATAGATGATGAATGGGACAGTCATTTAAGCACTGGAAGTGCTTGGCTGCTGACAACGCAAATAACCTTTCTGCGGTTCAGGGTAGCAATTCCGGAGCAGATCTGCTGGAGACCTGTCAAGATAACAATATCCCCACGCCGAACAGTCGGCAGTGGGATTTTTCATTATATATGTCACTAAAGTACACAGGGAAGCTTCTTACTGCAGAAATAAGGAGATGAAAACATGTTTTTCCTGAAGATTTTCTGCACCGAGAGTGACAGATATTCCAGGGTAAAGCACAAATGACAAATCGCTGCGTTTTGATCTGCGAGAGCACCACGCTGAGCCTCTGCTGAGAGGGAATTAGCACAATTGAAAAGCCGGGACACAGGGAGCGGAGGGCCCCGAGGGAGCTGCCCGCCCAGGCACAGCACGCTTGGTGCCGGTGCTTCTGCTCCCACCCTGCAAAGCTTCAGCTTGTGCTCTGCCCGAACAGGCTTCCTGGAGACCCCTCGATGAAAGGGGGTCTCCAAATTTCCATTGATCTTTGGTATGAGGATTGCCTCTCCCACAGCAAACTCCCCAGCCTGTTTCTGCCTCGGCTGCAGCCAAAAGCTCCAAATTATGGCCATGCTGAGGGGGATGGAGGCAGCACAGGGCATCACTGTCAGTGCCCTGCTGTGTCCTGCCAGTCCTCCCTGCCCAGCATCAGCGAGTGCTTTGGTGTTGGAAAGGGAAGAAAGAAAAGGAAAGCACATCACTAGGCTCTTCCAAAAGAAAGAGTTTAAGCCGCTGACAGGATAACCTCCAAAATATTTACCATCTTAACACTTTCCTGTCCAAACCACACTGCAAGAGACCCCTGACTATGGCACTGAATGCTCCATATACCAGGAAAGCCTTTAATTTCACTCTGCTCCACACTCATAACACTCAGTACTTATTTCTAGTGCATTAGCTATAATGCAAGTGACAGATACCAGTGATGTATCCCTCAGCTCCCAGGGCTCTGCCGCCTGATGAACGGACACGACTCCATCCCTTTATGATCACAGTAACCATAAAGCGTCACAAGGGCTGATTCACAATTTACAGCCAGCCTCCATTCCCACAGAGATGATTGAGATCCCACCTAACTGTGTCCAAACAGCACAGGACACAATGAAACTCAAACTACTGAAGAGGATGAAACTCTGAGGTTTATTACAGCTGGGAGATTAAAATTCAACATTGCAGTGGAGAGGGACTGCACAGATTTAGCTCCTCTTCACTCAGAGAGGCGGTTTGATAACGCTAAGTCTGGTTTAACATAGTTATTGACATAAATTCTATTTGTTGAGGGCTCTGAAGGAAGAAGTGATGCTCCTGCCTCAACACTCCCCACACCTCAATGCTGGGTACCCAAAGCGATTCTCCTCCACCAGGAAAGAGATGCACAGCTTGACCCACAGCACAAGGCACAAGGAATTCACTGCACTGCACCACACGCGTTGGCATCACGGAGCGGTTGGGTTGGCATTACAGTAAGAGCAAAGGTCTGGATGTACGATCATACAACCTGTTGATAATGTGGTTGTTTCCCCAGTGAAAAACCTCTTCCAATCATCTCAGTATCTTGCTAAAGCCCCCTGCAAGCGTACAGACTCCACGTTAATGAGAGTCAAATCAGTTTATTCGTGGTCTCGCACAAACCCTTTTCTCCTTGTCTTTAGCACCACATAAAATACAACAGCCACAGAAAAGGAGGGGAAGTTCCTGTTCCAGAAGGCAAGTCAAGGGATTCGATGCCATTTATTAGAAGCAGGGTCAGGCCCTCAGTCATGTCAGGTCTTTCTCATACGCCATGTGGTTTTCTGATGTGCAAACCAAGATATATCACCACGGGTTTCTGTTAAACCATTTTAAATGTGAGAAAAAGTGAAAAGAGGATTCAGTGTTCAGTTTTAATTAAAAATTTAGCCAAACCACATGGCAGGCAATGAAAACAACTCATGCACTGCAGCTTCCAGTCATCCTCCTACCACCTCTGCCGAGCTTCCAGGATCTCAAAACCACAGCAGGCAAATCAAAACCAAGCACCAGAAGTCTGCCAGGCCTTTATCACTTTGCTTTTGAAGGAGATTCAAGGGAACACACTAGCACTGCGATTACAGGGTGACAGTGGTTTTCTCCCACGGACTGCCCTTTCCGCAGACGATTGCTCCCACTCTGCTCGCCCCAGTTTCACAATGGTGGAGTATCAGTGAGCTTGCAGAACACAGCCTTCATTTGCAGCTCGGAAGACAGGAATCAAGACCGGTAGTTATTTATTTCAATATCTTTTCCCTGCAGACAATAAATGCATAAATTCATTTCCCACATATGTAAGATACAAGTCGGGCCATTTCTTCTGCTGAGGCTGGAACAACATCTCTAAGAAATACAGCAGAAGATTCAGACCACGATTTGTTAGCTCTGTCTGTATCCACATCAACAAAATAAAAATAAACTAACTGTTCCTGCCGTTGGCTGATGCACCCTGATACACAGTGGCCAGTCACATTAATGGGACTAAGCTCCTGGCTCAAGCTTATCCAAGCAAGTACAGAAACCTGTTGAGATTTGTTCTTTTATTTTTAATAGCAGCCAAACATCTGACAACTTCTAAAACTAATATTCTAAGATTTTATGCTTCACATGCTAGGATTTGTAGTGGAACCAAATGTTTTGAGTTGCAGTCAGTCAAGCAGAAAATATATCTATGGCTGTCAGATAAATTCATTTCAAGCTGTGAAAAAATTACGCTGCTATCTAACATCAGGGAGCATCCTCCATCCCCCAGGTAGCAGCCAGCAGCCCGGTGGCCCCATTTGTGTTTCAGGGAGATCGCAAGTGACCCCTAACCAAGCGTCACAGCAGTACCGACCAGCAGCAATGTCACCCTGTCGTGTTTCTGAAAAAAGGAAACGCAGGAAGATGGCACGTCTGGGTCTCAGTTAAGGGGTGCCAAGGGTCAGCAGCCACTGGGCCAATGAAGTCTGAGATGTCTGTATTACATAGACATGCCTCTCACTGCACCCACCATTTCTCACCTCCTCCATCCACACAGAAAACACAACATAAGCTGAGGCCATGAGCATCCCGGCAAACGTCAGCACAGCAACATCTGCCAGGATGCTCACTGATGTTTGAGCATCGTTTCCTGTGACCATGAATAACCAGGGCTGTTCTCTGGCTAACCGTGCACTCCCTGGCCCACCTTTTTGCCATCTTTTTTAAAACCTTATTTAGTGCCTTTGGCTTCCAACAAACTCTTTGCTGTCACCTCCATACACTGAGGCTGGAGGAAGCCATCATAGGAATCCTCGAGCAACTGATGCTGCATGAGAAGCCGACCCCAGGGGTTTAGAGACCAGAAAAGCCATTCACAGTCCTCCTCTGCCACGCTTTATCAGGATCTTTCTTCTAGTGAGCTTCGTGGCGTATTATGGCATAGCTGCTTTCTTAGAGATACTCAAATGTCAAAACAGTTCCTTTGCTTATATTCATTAAGTCTTACAAAAAATTACATTTTCATGTCAGGTAGAAGATCTCCACGGTCTTAAAAGGCAGTTTAAGAAAGCTAAGTCTGAACTTTAAAAAAACCCTAACGTTATTAAAAGCTAGAGAGAAACTGAAACAAATTTATTTTTCCAGGTTTTATGTATTAACTCCTGAAAAGACATTTAGAAAAGCTTTATCTGAGAAAGGGCTGTGCTCCAAGAGCAGCTTCTTCCAAAGTACGTATTTGTGAAGTGAGGGAGGTGAAGAAAGAAAAACGCTAACGCCCTATTCTCTGGTGCTTCACTTCCCACATGCTCACTTAGCTGTTATGCTGTGAGGGAGGGATGCAATGAAGACCAGAGAGGAACCCGAGATAAAACACAAATAGCACAGTTCAAGACGGTGATAACGGCACATTTCAAACAACACCTGGCAGAGGTATCTGCAGATGGGACCCCTTCAAGTCATAAAAGGAAAGACTGCAGCTACAGCATTTCCTTCCAGGAGAGAAATGCTGAAAAACTACAGTTGCAGAAGCCTTGGAGATAAGAGGTTGACAGATTACGATTGCTTCTAAGGAAGGATGCCACCAGCAAGGTCCTCCATCATTCCACCAGGACAGGACTGCTGTAAGACAGTGTCAAACCCTGCAGATTGTACTATCAGTAAAAAATGGGAGCAGTCCACAACATCAAGGCAAACTTCCTAACGCTACTACCCTTCTCATGTTTTCACTAACAATATCAGCATGTTTTTAATGAAACCAAGCTCTCGGCTTCAAAGTCAACACCTCCTGCTCATCTGCACCTCAGCTTTTCTCATGCACTGCCTACGAGCTTGAAAACATCTCAAACTCACATCAAGGGCTTTTGGGAGGGAAGAGGGGAGGAAGAGTCGAGGCCACCCTTTAATAGTACTTTGCGCAAGCTGCTGCTGAAAGCTTCCTACTTACACAATCACAGCCATGACTATGACTACTCGGAAAGTTCCGCTGCCTGTGTCAGGAGGAAAGGAAAACCATTCTTTCTTCGAGGAGAGGATATTACCAGCACACACAGTCCTCCCAACTCACCTCACATTACATGGATTGGAAAACACCATGAGAAGTGCCTTCGTGAGACCGCAGTTGAAGTTTTGATTACAACTAAACTTACGAAAATGAAATAATCAGCTGCATCTGCTGGATGGAACCTGGAAAACACACTTACTGATATGGGTAGGATTATTTTTACTCCACAAGTTTACATATGGAGCTTAATTTTCAACACATTGTGCTTCGAACTATGAAGACATTAAATTACATCACTCCTCCTGTCTGTTCAGGCCAGAAGTACAGTTGAGGAACATCACGACTTACAAACCCAGGAAGTCACTGATCTAAACTCTCCTGAACTCGGGGGCAGCACATCACCCAAAATGCAGCCAGCTCAGCAGGACGTGCCTGTTGTGTTAATACCTTTATATACATTAACACACGTGACTGCACACACAAGGATACTGTGGGTCAGGTCTCAGTGGGTCTGAGACAGGAGGACACAGAGGAGCTGCTTGCTGGCTAATGCAGCGCCGACATTCTTACTGCCAGAAATTGTGCCCTACGTCATACCAGCTGCTGCGTCCCTAACAGGGGTGAAGCGTCAGACATCTGCTTCCTCAGTGAACATCCCCTGCAGGGGCAAGTTGAAGCTCTCAGAAAAATATGTTCTAAATTAAAAATAAAAATTCTAGGAATGGAACTGCATTATGAGTTTATGAGTTTCTCGTCCCTGTCAGGCAACAAAGGAAATATTAGTATTTTCTGCAGCAAAAAAAGGCAGCTAAAGAGTAAAAGCCAACAGGTTTCAAAACATCCCCGGCACCTGTTTTGGATTTACTAAATTATGTTCTTTCCTTTGCAGTCTCTACATGGCATCCTTCAGCAGGGCTCCACCTCTTCCCACCTCATCTGAGCACGTAGCTGTATTCACGCTATGGAGAGCTGGCCACTCCGTCACCCTTCCAGCCTTAAAGCCCTCACAACCCGAGGGTTTGCCATACCTGGCAACGACTATCTTGGCAGAGGAACAGCTTACCTTTGACAGTCGTTATTTTAATGCAGAGCTGAAAGACGTTTCCTGTCATTAAAATATGTAATTGGGGTTTCTTTCTAAACGTTGGGAAAAATTCTGTCTTGTTTTACGTGAAGAGTTTTTGCTTCTTTGACTTGAATCACAAAGCATCTCTTTTGGCAATCTCCCACCACACTCATACATCAGCTGTTAAAAACATCTTGAAAGGCACAAAATGAAATGAATCACATCTGTAGCCAATTTGGACATGTATTTGTTTTCTAAACAGTATTAAATTCAAATCAGTATCTTGAAATGATAACACAAGCTCATTAAATCAGACAGAAATAACAAGAAATGGCCTTTTTCATAGCACTCTCCCTGACTATATATTCTTACCAAAATAATTGTGATCATAACTCTTAAATAACTTCATGGAGCTAATAGATCACAAAAGCAGATGCAAATTAGAACTAAAGGCAGGTCCTTCAGTGACCGGCTACCCAGCCTACCAGTGAGCAGTGCCTGTAAGAGGTACCATACTTGATCGTCCACCCAAGTCATGGCCACTTGCACCAGACAGGACACATCCTGGATTTCTGTAAAACCTACAGGTTATTGATTCCTCTTTATTCAGACACAGCAAACACTTGTCTGTAAAATCTAGCCAAAGCAGGCGGTTAGTAGGGCTGTGCTTTTTATCGTTCTATTTGCACAGTCCTCCAGCTTCACCTGTAAAATAGTTGTTTATCTGATACTGAGGGCACCACAAAGACAACGGCTCAGTCGGCGATGACTGTCAGCATCACCATCTCCACACACACCTCCCCAAAACAACTCACTCTCCTCCACCCGCCCCCCACCCTCAAGATGGCGCAACAGGCTCATGTGCTGACGAGGAGGAGGAGGATTCTATCAGTTCCATGACTGGGACCCACTGCCACATTCAGGCCAGCGTACTCAGGTGCTGCTTCCCCCAGCTTCAGCCTTGCAGCACCTCCAACCCACCAGGATTTTCTCAGAGAGACACCTTTGGTCTGAGGTGATCTAAATGTGATTTTTTTGGGGGTGGGAAAACCACCACTCATTGGTTGAGCCAATCCTGGTGGTACAGGAGAAAGGTGTGATGCTGTCAAATACCTTTTCAAGGTGCTGGGGATGTGGAAAGCACAAAATGAGTCAAATCACCTCCCAAAAAAAAGAAAAAAAAAAACCAACAACTCGGTGGTAATGGGTCCTGATGAGATTCAGAACCAGCCTGAGTGACAATCACCTTGGAGTCAAACCTTCTCTCTCTCTCACAGTCCACTGGCCACACTGGGCTGAGAAGTAAACAGAGATGATTCAAACTCATCATCTGATCTGCAGAAAACAGGATAGATAAACCAACAGTACCATCAAAAAGGGTAAAATTGCAGGCAAGATAACAAGGTTTTGGAAAAGATGTCTGAGACTATAGGAGGAAACATGACCGAAGTGGCTAATATTGCCACAAGCACTTTCTGAGCTGGCTGGACACCTCAGTGCTTCTTCCCAGAGCTCACAAATAGAACATTGAATTAAGGAGAAGACAAAGACACAGTTCAATTAAATGTCTGTTCATATGAATCCAGGTAGTTCAGATCCCCATGGATCCAGACAATCTTTGTAGACTGAGACAGACATTTCCCAGCACAGCAGCTGGAATAAAATTTATAAAGAAAATGCCCCAGTCTTGCAGTGTAACAAACTTCCAATAGTTTTCCTCCACAATCCTTTTCCTCCCAACTATCCTCAGGGGGGTTAGGCTTCCCCTGTGCAACCAGCCACAATGAGAAGCTAGAGCATCTCCCTGACCTGGCCCAGCAGCTGCCCACCTCCGTTGGTGGCACATTCCCACGAGAGCAGATGGTTTTACAGGTGCCAGAAACGGTTTTACTGAAACAAAGCAAGATCAGGAGGATCTAGTTCACATAAAAAAAAATATATATATATTCAGGAAACTCTGCTGGTTTTCCACCATTATTTCAAAATCATGAGTATCTCTTTTATCTGGACTACGAATAAGGAGCTATATAGTAATTTACAGCTGCCCCTTCTGACCTCTGAAACAAATCAGCCATTAGAGAAAATCAGACGCTGACTTCCAGGGCGCTCGCTGGCAGGTGGAGCACAGAAAGTGAGCGCCTGTTAGAAGGGAGGTAGAGGGAACCCAGAACCTGGAAAGCTTTGAAACGACCCTGTCTCGCTGCGAGGAGCCTGCTGGCACCATCAGCGAACACCACTGCAGCAGGAGGAGCGTGAGGAGGAACCAACACAGATAATGTCACACACGTTTCTTCCCAGCACCCCCATGGCAGCCTCGGAGAAATATGCTCCGTGCAGTTCTCAGAGGACCTGGCATCTCTCTCTTGCCTGGTCAGCAAAAGTGTTAGCTGTATAGAATGTAATAGGGCGCTCGCTGGCAGGTGGAGCACAGAAAGTGAGCGCCTGTTAGAAGGGAGGTAGAGGGAACCCAGAACCTGGAAAGCTTTGAAACGACCCTGTCTCGCTGCGAGGAGCCTGCTGGCACCATCAGCGAACACCACTGCAGCAGGAGGAGCGTGAGGAGGAACCAACACAGATAATGTCACACACGTTTCTTCCCAGCACCCCCATGGCAGCCTCGGAGAAATATGCTCCGTGCAGTTCTCAGAGGACCTGGCATCTCTCTCTTTCCTGGTCAGAAAAAGTGTTAGATGTATAGAATGTAATTTTTTTCCCTATTTCCATTTTCTAAATAAATAACTAAAACATAGTGAAAGGAATGGTTCTCCAGGGCCTACGCTTTTTAAACATGAACACGCAGGCATCATCTCCCTTACAGACCAATGATCTCCTCATAAAAACCCCTGAAGGTACCATCTTAATTTTCAGAGGACACAGAGAAACACCCTCAATGACACGCGTCAGGAATTAAAACTGGGCTGAAGGAAAAGAAATTTACACTATTTCTAACAGTGACTCATTCTACAGAATAACTTAAAAACCCACTTTCCTCCCTCTCTCCCTCCACATTTTGGGAGCAGTCTCTTCATACCCCAGTTCTCACTCCTCTTTTGCTGTTTTCCCATGATCTAGATGGTTTTAGTAGCATCAAAAGCATCTCGAGGGCATTTTTCTGAAATCACGTGGCTGTGGGCAAGCACTGCAGAGGAGTGATCGAGTTCTCCAGCCCTGCAGAAATACCAGCCTGGTGCCTATGACCAGGGAGCAGACGCTGTCCCCAGGACTCAGAGCAGGTCTCTGACTCCTGGCAGGGCCTGCTGCGATAGGTAATAAATGCTCATAAATATAATCCACTAAAAAATGGCAAAACAACTAAACGACAGGGAAAACTGCGTAGCCGGAAGAGAGGCCACATGCAATCACCCACATTAATAACCGCTGACAATGTTTCCCAGCGCATTTCAGCAGTGAAACCGAGCTTTCCGTGCTTCAGAAACAGCCACAGCCTCTTTTTTTGGCAACATAATTAATTGGAGAATGAATAATACCATCAAATGGTCAAAGCAGGGGGTCTGTCTTCCTGGCTGAAAATGATGCCTTGTTCGAGCACCATGATACGCGCTCCTGGGGTGATGGGAGCTGGCGGTGACAGCACATCAGCGCGATGTGGCCGAGCAGCCCACAGCAAGTGTTGTATGTGCAGACCTGGAAGCACACTCAACACGTACAAAGCGAGGTGAAACACAGCCTTCCGTCTGACTTCAGATGGCAAACACATCACAGCCCATCTGCAGCCTCCCCTGAATGCTCCCTGTTGCCCCCAGGTCTCACCTGGGCAAGGAGGGTCACCTCTGCGGCACCGGGAGACGTGCCCTTGTCACAGGCTGACGAAGCTCTGTGCTGCCGGCAAGGATTGAGGTCTTAGAGAGCACAAAAAAACCCTACATAGCAGCTGGACAAAGGAAGGTGCTAAAACAAGCAATAAAACACAGAAGGGAAACCTGAAAGACATTGCCTAAAATCTTAATTAATAGGAAAATCTTAAAGATGGAGAGACACCATAAATCTGAGCTGTAAGGATCTCTGATCAAGGTCTGACACATCGTATCCTGCAGAGGAATGGAAATGGTTATAGTCTGCAAATACCCTTGGAAGACGATAACACGGTTTTGCTTTCAAAGATAAAGCAGAAAATAATTCAATTTAACATTCCATTGGGAGGAGGGGACCCACGCTGGGGGTGCCACAGGGGACACAGGCACGTGGCTCAGGCACTGATCTCTTGGAAAAGAGATAAAATAAAACAATAAAAAAAGACTCAGTTCTTCTATGCCTTAGGAGAGAAGATGACATCCATATTTCCTCAGCTATTGCTACTGACATGCCAAACCTCCTCTACAAGGTGTGTTCATCAGATCCAAGCTAAAATTATATGGAACTGAGAGGGAATAAGCAGGAAAACATCCACAGGTCAGGAGCACCTGGACTTGGCCTCCACCCATCCTTCAAACTTCTCCATCACTCCTTGCTGTCCACAGGGCTAGAAAACCAAACCTAACCCAACCAAGCAGCTGTGCCGCAGCATCTGGAGCAGAAACTGCATCAGAGGACAGCATGCCCCAAACGCTGTCCTTCCCTGGGGCCATTCCAGAGGAGCAGACCCCTCCCCGTCCCTCTCCTTCCAAGCCCTGGCACCAAAGCGGTGTGGCTCCTCCTGTGCAACTGCACAGACAAGAAGTTGCTCGCAGAGCTCTGGCACTTACTGTGCCAACTTCCAAGCATTCTCACATGTCATGCATCACTCTTGTGTGGGCTCTCCAGTGTCTGCCACCAAGGCCTTGGCCTCCTGTGGACAACCGCAACAGTTCTCAAATCTCATGAAACCCATCATCAGAGTCTCTTGTGAAATTTTGGTGAGATTAGTCAGAAAGTTCACAATGCATTAGAAGCAGTAACTCTCAGAGTGCCCAGTTATTGCAAACCAGCTTTAAAAGGCCCACAGCACGAGGAAGACATGTGGGACCACTCTATATCTGGCTATCGAGAAACAACCCCCCAGGGTCACATCGCTCTGAGTCTCACCTCAATGCACAGAACACAGCAGGGGTTATTAGGGACTATTGTTTCCATGACGTTGCTTGCGCTGGCACCTCCCCTGGCAAACCAGTGAGGTGAAAAGCCCATGAGGAAATGCTTACTGGGTTCTGTGCATTACCCCGTGTCTGCTAGAAAACATCTGATGCTTTGTTTTTCACTTAATCCAGAAATCTCATCAATAGCTTCATCTGTTTATGGCACCAGAAAATAACGGAGGGTCTAACACTGAGGCTCTTCCATGGACTGTCTATTCACAGGATTGGAAAGAGAAAGTCATGTGCATGGGACAGAAAAGCACTTCTCTGGTTTTGATTAGAAAGGTGTTATTTTTGAAATGGCTACACAACTGAATAGCAAGAGCTGACCTGCCTTGATCAAAGAAATAAAAGAGATGCTGCTGCGGCCGTTAGTGCAGCGTTTCCAATCTTCTTTTATTCACAGACCTCACGGTTTCTCCAGGGATTATGTAGATGCGCTTCACACTTGCGCAATTCAGATAATCTGGAGATATCTTTCTGTAAAATAAATTCGACCACAGTTTATACCAGAGCTTCACACCGCTGAGAGCAGCACCCCAAAAGCTGCCACCTCCCCAGCCCAGAAACACGCTGCAGGAAAACGCTGTTTCTTGAACGGTGCCTCATATGCCTCTGGTTTCAACCAACTTCAGCACTCGCATTCACGAACTGAAGCACCTGAATCTCTTCAATAAAAGTGCACTCTGAATTTTCAATGAAGTATTTTAATTAACCCGTGGTTAGTAATTCTCTTCAAAGATTTTTTTAAACAGAAAATGATAGCTCTTTATGAGCAAGATTACTATTTAAAAAATAAAAATATTACCAAACTTTTGACATTTACATGAATTTCACTGATGTGCAAATTAAAAATACTGTTGTCAAACTCTCAAGCGATCACAAAGCATTTTACCAAGTCAAAGTAATGTCAAGCCTCTATAAAGAAAACCTTTTTGAAAATCTACTTTGTTTTGTAAACAAAGTCAACATACTACAACCACCATCAGTAAAACCAGGCAAAGTTCTACGAATGAGACAACATTCTTTGTTCCTCTTGGCAGATGTTACAAACCACCCCGGGGTTTTACCTTGCTGCTCAGATTCACAGAACAAACCACAGCAACCCAACCTCCGCCACGTTCACAAGTACCAGAAAAGGTATTAGCAGGTTGGATATTGATGAAAAAACCCCATGAGAGACAAACGATGCAAATTCTCCCGCTTACGAAAGCTCCTGGTCTGCTCGCGTGTGCCATAGCTGGAAGGACCAGCACGATGTGTTTCCACGGGTGGAGCAGGGAACACGTCCCTACCTGCTCCATTCACAACCAATCCCCCGCCGCGCTCCCAGCCAGATCTCGAGTTCATTCACTTTGGGGTTATTAGACTTCAGAGACAAATGATAAAACTGAAGTAAAAATTGCACGCTCTGCCCACAAATATAAACGCATTTAAGACATGGCCAGTATCAATCTGGCAAACAACTCCCCACCTGACATTATCAGGGTCCGTGCACCCGTCTCACAGGGACCAGGGCATCACCGCTGCCCTTTTCATTTGATTCAGTTAGACCCGAGAGCCAGGAAACACCCTTTTTCATTTGGTAACATTCTGAAAACAGAGCATTTGCTCCACGCAGGGTTTGACCGTTTCTCCCAGCAGAGCAGTGGGGAGGGATTCCCTGCTAATTGCAGCTGCTCTCCCAGACGCGCCGCAAGACAAATCTTTGTTACTAAAAGGTCTATTTCTGTTGGCAGTCTTGAGAGGGCTCGTTATAAGTGATCACCAGATGTCACCAATTCTTCATAAAATACAACAGAAAGAATATTTTTTGCAGCAAAAAACAACCCACAACCACAGAAGTGTAACAAGAGCCATAAATAGACCATTCTGGAGTGATTTTAGCTGCAGTATCACTTCCCTTTTCCTATTATAGATCTAAACCAACACCTATTGAAATAGGAACCAGCTGTTCTAATAACATCGGCACTAATGACGAGCTCTCATTAACAGATACCATACTTCATGCAGCCTCCAAGAAAAAGATCAACAGGTCTACAGCAGAAAACACAGCTCAAGCCCCCAGCAGCCAAGAATAAAGCCCCATCCGTGGAAACAACACGACACTGCAACCCAGCAAAGCAGGAGGACAGCTGGGACCAGGCAACGCACCTTTGTCTCTCTTTAAAGAGAACATGGAAGAGTAGGGTCAAAAAAAAAAAAAATGACAGAAAATAAGTTTGTCACATGGAGCTGTGTGTTTTACCAGGGGAAGTCCCCTAGATGAAGGTGTGCCACGCTCCTGCAAGGCTACCTGCCCTGCAAACTCAGGTACACACGCTCAGCTCCGCAGCCCTGCTGAGATCTCCCCCAGCATCTCCCATACTGGGGGGGTTTAAGCTGGAGACGGGGAGGTGTTTTCTATTGCGAACCTTCCCCAGAAATCCAAGTGAGAAGGTTTCCAAAGGAAACTGATAAACTTCAGCTGCCATATCGCTTCTCCCATTTTCAGATCTCAAATCAAATTTGGTCACTTTGTTTTCATTATCAGCACAGAGAAGCGTCTGAGCGACTGCCATCCAAAATACATTAGGACGTGTCACTCATCCCCCGGGCGCAGTGACACCGTGGGTACGCAGTCTGGCGCTCAGAGCATTTCATCTATTTTTAAGTCTGCGTTGCTGAGAATGAAAAATATTCTGTGCACAAACCGCACACTGCTGCTCGCAGATCTGTCAGTTCTATTTATTTCACAAGCAGTTTAAGACACGATATGAACGGAGGTGCTGGTAAGATTCTACTACAAACTATCACAGTCTTAAGCCAACACCATCTACAACTATTCACTTTCATCCTCACAACCAAGACTTCATGCTCCCAATGCCAGCAGTGAGCACAGCCACGGCTTCAATCCCCCCACCCCGCCCTGTCTGCAGAGTCGTTATGTGGCCATCAAGAGGAACCCAAACCCATCAGGAGAAATGCTCAACTCTGGAAGTTCAATGAGCAAACACAGAACGGAGCCTCTGCTCCTGCTATATCATGAGGACAGGGGACACCCAGACCCAGACCCAAACCCCTGCTCTCCCTCCTTCCACATGGCAACCTGCCTCTTGGGCTTACCTAGTCTTGGCCAGTGGAACAGTAAGAGACATCAACTTGAGCTGAGAAAGTATTAAAGGGTCAACAAGAATTTGGGAATAGCTGCAAGGATCTATTGGTGTGTTTGAAAGCCAGAGCCCTGGACCACCCACGTTCTTTCGCTAAGCTCCCTCCGGGATGACTTAACTCCTGCCAAATAATTCCACTGTAGTGGAGGCTGATTTGGGATAAGCCCACATAATCAACTGGCAAAGCCTTGTTGTTATATCGAGGCTTACAGCGATAATAGAATTACGAGCACTCTGTCTGAGCTCACCATGCACGTGACATGGCTTTCTGGAGCAAAAAATGATGCATCAGCTGCTTCTTTTCAGGCTGTGGTGCAAAACATGAGGGCTCCTCCGTGAGGACCCGACCTGCCCTAAGCGCAGCCTTGGCAGGCAGCTTGGTTTGCTAGAGCTTCACTGCAAACCTCATCAGCTGTACTCCTGCTCCAAACGTAGGGAAAACGCTTGGCCAACGTGCTTTGCCCTAGGCTACGACCTGTGGCCAATATGTTATGGTAGCAACAAGTTCTCAGAAGAATGAAGAAAAACTGCTTTCAGCTGTGGGGTATGAGAAATTAAAGCAGAATCCATTAAAATGACAAGGCATTAGATAGAGTGCACGACCCTGTAAAGTCACTTTGTATTAAGAATATATTTGGCTATTTCCACATGTGAATCCAGTCTGAAGATAAAGATTTATCTATTCAACATTAAGGGACTTCTGCAGACAGTGTTTAAAAGCAGCTACTTAAAAATGTAAATTGGACTACAAGCTATGTGCACACGTTTTACCCAAACACACATATTTGCATTTCATTCTCTTAAGTTCTATTTACATTCACTTTTTCTTGTATTTATTGCAGTGCAATTGTCGAAAGCCTCAACAATTAAGGCTTAATCCAGCCGTGATAAAATGCAAAAGCAAAAAATTAAATCCCAACTTCAGCAAAAGTTGTACGAGGCCCCAAAAGCCCAAGCCCAATGAAAAACCTACATCAATACAGCACATAAAAATGAGTTACACATATTGCCTCGCTCTCCTCTTACTCTACAGTGTTTTTAAACACATGCTTGCAACCAGCACCTGAGATTCCTACAAGGGTTATATAGAGAGAATTTTGGGTCCAATCAGTGCGTGTGTGCAGCAGGTGGTGGGTGTAGAAAAAAAAAACCCCTACTCCTCCTGAGGAGGTATTAGAGCATCACCCTCTGTAACACCACTGCCCTGGGTGTCTCCTCACCCAACAGCGACCGGCTATGGGAAAACACTTATCGTCTGCTCCCGGGGTATGGAGCTAGCAAACGCCCTCAGGCTTATCCAGCCAAGATGCTTCCCTTCAGTAGCCAGATCCTCCAGAACCCCGAGATTAAAAAGACAGACGCAGCGAGAAGCAAGGCAGCCGCAGTCTTCCCTGCAGTATTTTGAAGCCCTGAGTCGAACAAAACCACTGCGCTATCACCAGCACCAGATTCACCCTTTCTGCGGCTCCTGTACGAGAGCCAGGCACCAGCTTCCTTCCCTGCGCACACACCTTCGGCAAGACCCAGGCAGACTTTGCTGTCTGAGCTCGACAGCCAGCGCATGCAGTTTCCAGCACCCTGCAGACAAGCTTTGGGTTTTCCTCCAGACGCTGGTCTGGCTGCTACCGCCTGCCCCTCCCAGGGTCTGCGCAGCCCTGCTCGGCTTTCAACAGCAGTCAAACATCTTCTGTTGCCTGCTGAGCACTGACAAATTTTGCTGTGGTGAGCCTGGCAAGGAGCTTTGCTTCCAGCTGAGAAGTCTTCGACTCTTCCACACATCACAGATTGGATTTCTTGTTCCAAGAGTCAAGAGTCAGCACAGCTCCATTGTTAAGCTTCCCCAGAAACAAATGCAGCATCTTGAGTTTAAAAAAAAAAAAAAAAAAAAAAAGGAAGGGGAAAACTTTTTCTTAAGCTTCCGCAAAACATAAGAAGCGTGCCCGAGTGAAAAAAAAAAAAAAAAAAAAAAAAGGAAGGGGAAAACTTTTTCTTAAGCTTCCGCAAAACATCTTGCTGGCTGCATGCTGTCCTCTCTACCCAGAAGTTCTATCAGATAGCTTCTATTTCTCCACTTCAACCTCAGTCATGTACCTCATGGCTTTGTTACACAAACCCGCCTGAACTCCTCACAACCTGACAAGCACCTTCCTGATGGCACAGCTACATATGCAAACAGACACAGTGAGATAAAACACCCTTCTCCATCTTGAGGTCCCTCTTGCACTAATGAGAAAACTTGAGGCCACGTTAATTACAGCAGGGTGGGACTGTTTCTTTTTGGACAGCAGCTTCACCAGCAAAAACCTGGGACAAAGAGGAAATGGCACTCCACACGGGCTCCTCTTCCTCCTCTTCTCCAGGCAGCTTGGATCTGTCTTCTGGGTAGATGAAGTGATTTCTATAAATTGCTTCTGAAAATCGTCACGATTTACAAGTAATCCCTGAAGGACCCAAAGTGACCCGAGGCACAGAATCACACACAGAATCACCTGGTTGGAAGAGACCTTTAAGATCACCAAGCCCAACCGTTCACCCGGCACTGCCAGGGTCGCCGAACCATGTCCCTCAGCACCACACCTACACAGCTTTTAAACACTTTCAGGGATGGGGATTTCCCCACCGCCCTGAGCAGCCTGTTCCAATGCTTCATAACCCTTTTGGTGAGGAAACTTTTCCTAATACCCAGCCTGAACTTGCCCTGGTGCAACTTGAGGCTGTTTCCTCTTGTCTTGTCACTTGTCACATGAGAGAAGAGTCCAACTCCACCTCACTACAACCTCCTGTCAGGCAGTTGTAGAGACACTTGTGCATGGCCTGTGGGGACTCTGCCCCAATCCCGTGTGGTTTTGAACCAACTGAAAGTTGTCCCTCTCAGGAAGTAGTTGCCCATAATCTGCTGCCCTGCATGGCGCACGTTGTGTGTGTTACCATGATTTCCTACCTGGAAATTTTTTTACAGAGTAGGTGCAAGTTTGTGCTTAAGGCTGTTCCCAACAGATGGCGGAAACTTGGGAAAACTGCCAGTATTTCCTTTTCAAAAGCTGGCTACTAAAGCTTCACAAGACAGCTATTAGCATCTCCGTTCGCAACCGCCACATAAAGAAATTACACAAAATGTACATAAAGGTGGTTATTCAAGCGTGTGAGCTTTCCAACTCACCAAGGAAGAAGTGCTTGCTGTTTACCACAACAAACAGGACACATTTTGAGCAGCAAAATTTACAGGGTTGGTTTGTTCAGAGCTCCTCCAGCAAAGCACAGGTAAAGAGACAAAAAAATGTGAAGTGAGGAAAAGAGGCTGATGAGGAAGCAGGAAGAGCGCGGGTTTTTCATGGTGTGCAGCATCCCACCTGCCCGCCAAGCTGCTGAACACTTGCCACCTGTCTGCTTATAGAAAGCTTCTTCTAGTTTATAACTAACAGCTTGAAAGACAGTATAAAATATCAAACCCTAAATCAGCGCTTCACGCTGACATACCATATGCCATCATGTACTTAGATAGTCACCAAAAGTGTTAACAGTGATTATTTTAAATTATTACAGTTTATTCATGCAGAGGATCCCTTCTTGCATTCACTCAAAACCTCTGAACCGAGAACTTTTTACTAACTGCTTTTCCCCCTAAATTTTCCATCTTATTTTATGCTGTTTATCTATTTGAACGTTGTTTTGTCTTAAAACAACAGACTTGATTAGTGAGGTATTAATTTACAGTGGTGTTTCGAGGGGAAATGACTTCATGGAACTACATTTTAAAAGTATGAGTTACTCTCCTTCATAAACTTTTTCAATTTTTATGGCTTAAAAGGGATTTAATACTTTATTGAAATTCTGAACATCAGTACCTCACCTGAACACAGCCTTCCAGCAGTAAATTCTCCTAATGTTCCCTGTTTAGTTAAGGATTAAAACCCTCGTCTAACAGTAATAGCTAACCACAGCATGCCTACGACCACCCTGTACCCGTTATTATCGATCAGCGCTGGGCTGCCTCAATAATTTCTATGCTAATGCACAGAACTCAAAGAGCTTGGCATTTTCGTTACAAGAATTATTGAAATAGCAGAAAACCATCTAGAAAGATGGACTGAACAGCTCCAGGAAAAAAAGGAAAGGCCATCTCCAGCAGTGCATGGACGCAGACGGGATGCACGGAGGTGACCGAAGACCTGCTAAGTTGAACCAGAAACATCTTCTAGATCGCCCCAGGACACACAGCAGAGACACATAGAAAGAAATAAGAGATGATGCTCTTGGACACATCAATGGAGAAAACACGACCTTCTCAGAGGGAGTTTTGTCACATGATTGTGAAACACCAGGATGAGCGGCAGAAGGGCTCTGGCAAGGGGCGGGATTCCCAGGGATAAGGATGAACCTGCTGCTGCATCAGACACAAGTGCTGGCCACTAGGCAGCCCTACGGTCTGGGAAACAGCCCAGCCAGTGCTTACCCAGCTCATCCCTGTGCCCCGTAGGACAACAGCAAGGCAGGGGACACGACGTGAAAAGTAAGTTTTAGAGGGAGCTGAAGGGGTTTTGTTGTTATTGCTGATTTCATCACACACTGTTGAACTTTGCAATATATAAAACCATAAAATATTGAACGGAGTCCAGCTGAAGGACTCTTCAGTGTCTAAATTAATTTTTCATACTCAAGACACCCAGACAAATTTTATAATCCCAGCCTTCATTGTTTGAGAGTTCTCATAGACTTTTTCCTCACCTGCACAGTAACATTAACAACCAGAGATGAGCAGCTGAAGTGCTTTGCACTGTGGGAGACTGCAGATGCAAAACTGCTTCAAGATCGTGGTCGGTCAGGGATGCCACTTTCTGCACCTTGTCTCCAGGCTGGCCCCACACTGGATGTCTCTGCCCAGCATCACAACATCATCTGCTGGAAAATGGGACACAGCCTGTTTTGAGGGGGGTGCAGGAAAGGGCAGGGTGACATGGTGCTGCTGGGACCACAGGGTTTAGTGATGGTTTGCTGGGAGATCTCAGGCTCACAAATCACCTCCACAACATTCCTCATCCCAGCATCCAAGACCAACTCCCATTTCACATGGACAGATTTCTCCTGGATTCACACTCCTCCTGTGGTCAGATCAAGACCTTTATAAAACCCAGAATAACCAAAGGGTTCTCTCTGAAGGGTGATTTTCAAAGAGCACAAGGCACAGATCTTCAAATGCTACTCAAACTGCTTCTCCTGCCTCGGCCTCTGGCTGGGTTTCCACCCAAGCAAGGCTTGGTGCTTCCTTGGTTC
>NW_010416767.1:0-1011 GCF_000710305.1 Buceros rhinoceros silvestris | reverse complement strand
CAGAAGCAAGGACGCTCCATCCTGTCCCCTGGTGCTGGTAACTGTGTAGAGCATTTGACCATCACATCTGGGAATAGCATCCTCAGAAATCCAGTCATGGTACAACAGCCCCTGCATGCCCTCAGGCCTTTCAGAGGGAAACATGGGTAAAAATCTGCGCAGAAGAGCCTGTTTTAGTTTGCTGATGGGGTTAAACACAGCAGTGCAAAGGCTTTTGATCACTCAGCTGTGGAAAAATCTTCAAGTTGATGTATACAAGCAGATTTACAAAGAAAAAAATTATAGCGTATAAACCCACACAAAGAATGGAAAATAAAAATAGGGAGCAGAAGGGAGAGCCCATTCCCATGGACTTTCTCCAGTGGTATAGCGGACCCGGGAGGCTGCAATCAGCCTGTCACAGGCTTTCCCTTGGATGAAGAAAGCATAAAAGTAATTAATCAAGTAGGGAACTATTTAGCAACTAATTAAAATACCCGATCAATCATAACTTCTGTAAAACAGTCTGCCAAAGATGGGCCAACAATGCCCAGGCAGAAAATAAACAGCCTGTTCTGGTTTTGTTTCACATCTTCCACTGCACGGCCGATGCCACCCGCCTGCCAGGCTGCCCGGCTCGCAGCCCGATCCACACCAGATCCCTGAATTCGATCCCAGACCCCTTGGATTGAAATCAAAGGCCCCTTGGATCCAAACTGCTGAGAAGATCCCTTATCGCATAAACAATATACAGAAAAGTGTAAAACAGCCTTAAAAAAGGGCACGCTAATTGTCTCCCCACTTTACACTAACCAAAATCTCTTTTCCCGTTTATCTGCACCTTTTGCTGGATCGAGCAGCAGCAGCACAGTGCAAAGATGGGGCAAAGGGACTTTATAGCATCAGTGTAAGCCAGGAACTGTGACACCAGCATCACTGGCTTGACAAAAACCTGCTCGGGTCACACGTCATCCCCACAGCTCCTCAATGCTGTGAAAATCATATATATTATATTATATATACAATCACATA
>NW_010416766.1:49396-52865 GCF_000710305.1 Buceros rhinoceros silvestris | reverse complement strand
ATGGGGTGTCTAAGATGGATTGAACTTAGCATCACATAACTTCAATTTCCTTATGCACAGGTGTTTAAAATAGCAAACACCTGGCTCATCTATAGCATCTTTACCACTAGGTAAGTAAACTTTGCAGCATGCCTGTGCATAGTTATATATTATTAGTTGAATTTTACATGTAAACAAACAGAAACACAAAATGAAATTGTTTACCAAATATTCAATAGGAAATGATTTAAGATTGAGGAGTAAAGCATACGTCTTTGCATCTAGTTGCTTTTCCTAACCACTGGACATGCATACTTCCTACTAACTTTTACGTGTCAAAGTACAGTATAGATACTTCCCTTCAAAAAGTAGTATTTTGTATCATCATTAACTATCTGTTATGTTCTATACTGCTTCTTACCCAAAGGAAATGTCATAATTAGAAAAAATACAGTTTTTATTTCTGCATATGGCATATCACAAATAGTAATTTCTGGAATAAAATAAAGAAAGCAGATTAACAGCGTAAAGTAACAGATTGCATGTAGTAAGACACTGGAGAATGGGCTGGGAAAGTGAGCAGTATCCAACTGTCTAGATGAAACTGCAGTGTAAATTCAATAAGTGCTAAGTTTATACAAACTGTTATTTTGGTTGGAATGTGGCATTCAATAACCACATTTCATGAAAAATTGTCAGCTAAAAGGATGTGTGATTCATTAAAAGTACTTAGCCCTTATTGAAAATTTTCTGCTCAGATCTCAAGGCACCTTGCAAAAGAGAAAGTGTGGTATGAGTGGTGAGTGACAACTCAGAACATACAATGTTCCTTTGATGCTGCTGTAATAATTTACAGCTTATTTATTCCTCAGTATCTACAGTTTCCTCCTATTTCAAAGACTTTATTTTTTATTTCTATCACATAAAGCAGTTTCCTCCAGCATCAGGGGGAAAAGGAAGAATGTGCATTGTGTACGTGATGACTGCCCTGTGTTGATCTTCAGTCACAAAGTTGAAGGAGATGGGTTATACCTTATTATTTACTTTAGAAGATGAATTTTATGACACCATTCAGCTATGATGAGGACTCTATGCATGTGTTAATTTACTTGCTATGTTAGGCTTCGTTCTTAGTTCCTAGCAAATGAGCAAACAAACAAGACACCATGCAAACCAGTAAGATTTAATCAAGTCGGACCATTTTTTCAGTTTTAATCAATGCCTTCATTTGTCATAGGACAGTATGACGCTATTTTGTTCACACTAAAAATGAGGTGCAGTCTGAATATCATAGTTTCAGCATAATGCTGGTTCAAAATGAATATCTGTTTCTAAACTTTTAAAATTCTTATGTGTCCTGTATACAAACACAGTAATGCAACTCCTGCAGAGCATCTCTAGGATACCTGAAGAGCAGCATTGTTCTCTTTTTGTTCTTAGAGACTGCTCTGCATCATCTGGAATTTCTCACCCTCAGCTAAATTAATTTACTAAGAATCCTCAATTTTTTTCCAAACTGTATTTCCAAGATAGGTGTATTATTGGCTGATATCGTCTATGCCAGAATGGCTGATACTACCTGATTTTTAGGAGGTACAGTGGTAGGAATTTTGTAATCTATCTCTAAAACTGTATAGCAGGTGGCTGCTGTTATCAGCTGAAATATACTGACTGTCCCGGGGTTGTATTTCTGGGGATAGGTGGGAGGATCTTCTTGAAACAAATCAGAATTTATTTAGGACTTGAGTTAGCATGACTTCTACTGTTAAAAAAAATATAAATTTCAAAACAAACCAAATCCAGAAACATTTGCCCTCTGAAAATCCATCCTCTTCTCAACCCAGCTGTTCCCAGTGTACCTGCTGTCCTCAGTACTTCCTCAGTGTGAAGGTTAATCTTTGTGCTTAGTACCTGGGTCTAATCTGTTTGTGTAAGTCTATTGAAACACTCTTGGATTAATTCCCAGCTGGTTGGGTCCCTGTGGGAGAAATGAGTGAGGAAAATTTGCTGCTTAGTGTGTTAGTAACACATTTGCAAAGTGGATGAGTTAAACTATAATGTTAAACCATACAACCTAAACTTCCATTTGCATAAAATGTCAAAATCTTAGAGCAGTTGCTTTTCTCTGTTTTTGTGTTATCTGGAGAGGGTAAAAATTATATACGTCTAGGTTATCTGAGATTTTAACATTAAAATGGTGTTCTAAAAGCAGCATACTTGTTTCTAATATTTCCTGTATTTTAAAATATAAGTAGAACTTAATTCGTGGCTGCTAGTCATTGTTTGTACTCACACTATTCACGTGTGCTAAGGAAAAATGGAAAATTCTTTATACTACTTCACATTACACCTAAGAACAACAGAATGTGTGGGAGCCTTACAAAATACAAATATTGTAAATAAACATCTTTTCTAAAACCCTGAAAATGCTAAATTGGTGTTCATTAGAACTTTAGCACACTATATCTGCAGGAAATTACGTCTTCATAAGTAATTTGGAAAGCCTAATGCTACTCAGGAATTTGTACAGAATTTTTAGTTGTGCACCTGTCAATAGAAGGTCTGTGTAACATGGACACTGTGAATGAAACATATTTGACAGTCTTTCCAAAAGCAGCAGCCACTGGTAGATCTGCAGTAAACCATCCAAAACAAACTGTCACTAAAAGCAGCAGTAGGCCACCACATAACAACCACAAGAATTAATTTAACAATTGCAGTGGTTACAGCTTTGTACATTCAGCGTTGCACGTCCCGGTATCTCTGTGTTTAAATTAACCTGACCTCCACAATTTTTAGTAATTCTATCTAGGTATTTAAGTTGGTATGAAGATCTCTCATCTAGATTTTTCACTTTTATTGCCCTAGTTATTGTAGTTGGCAGATAGTATTAGCCACATACTGCAAAAATACTGAAAACATGCCTGTAGGTAAGAAACTCCAATAGCTCTCCAGTCTGGGAAAGATTAATCTCAACCATTAATTACTGTGCAAAATGAAATTCTGATGTTATATAATGTTAGTCTTGGCAGCACTTGATTTTTGGAAATTTTTAAGCACAAAACAGGAATCTACATGAGGAAAGGTAAAATCTCAATTGTATTAATAGACATTCAAAAATGCTGTAATACTGGAGAAGTGAGGAAATAAGGGATCAAATGTTTTGCCAGCAAACTAGAATCTTGGCAAGGGAAAAAAAATTCAAAACGGAAAATTGACATTGTAGGCTACTAACTTTCGGTCTTGCTCTGGCAGTCCCAAGTGCCTTTTGATGCTGTATAATAGGAATGTTTTTCGAAACTCCAAAAGCAGCACTATTAGTTTCAGTGCATGACAACTTTAAAAGTTCTTCTCTCATAGGAAATTTATACAGATCTGTGGACTAAAAGAGGTGGGGTTTGGTTTCCGGAAGTCTTGGAATTTTGCAATGGAAGAGAACCATGAAGTTGAAATTTAAGATTGCTACTGTAAGCTTGTATTGTTTTTCTAA
>NW_010416766.1:29396-44396 GCF_000710305.1 Buceros rhinoceros silvestris | reverse complement strand
CTTTCTTCAGAAGTAGTTAATGTATCTCTATATCATACATGCAGGGATGCGTAGTAATTCATTAGGAATGCAGGGTAGTGTAGTAATTCCGAACTGCTAGATCAGGTATTGGAAACAATGCAGTTTCCATGCTATATTGCACAATCTACACCTAGCTGCTTAATTCCACTGTACCAGGACATCTAGGAAAACTGCTATACAAAAGAAAGTATAACCATTTTGAGAACAGAGTAAGTTTCATTTAGAGCTTGCTTGGATATTTCTCCAAAAACTGTCTGTGAAAGATAGGGAGGCACTGAAATCAAGGGGATTATTAGGTGCTCTGATATGCTAACTTGTTTGACTTATGTTCTTGAAGCCACTCAACATTTGGAGGTTTGCCCTGAGTCTTATGTAAAGCTATGTGCTTCAGTTACTCTCTGTCAAGCACTTGTTTCTTCCTAGTGGCTTCAGAAGCTCCTGAAGGGAGTGTTGAACAGTTGAGATCAATATCTCAATCTATAATCAATTAAGAATAATCAACAACTTAAAATATAAGTTCTATCATTTACTTGTTAGTTACCTTCAGATAAACTTGGTGATCACAAAAGTAACAAATGAAAAACTCTGGCATCTCTCTGCTGCTAGTGAAATGACCCAACAATGCATGAATGCATGCCGTGCCTCCTTCCCTTTTACATGATAACCCTGTAAAAGAGAGGACAGATACACTGAGAGAGGAGAAAAGAATGAACGTCCTTCTTCTGGCCTTTCAGTTGTTTATTTTTCCATATAATAAATGGTTTATATTTATTGCTCCTGTGAAGTGTGGTGAAAATTTAGGCAGTGAAAACTCTAGCATATGTTCCTAGTAAGACATTGAGAGAATAAACAGTACTTGGTGAAAAATAAAAGTAGATTTGCTTCTAAATTGTGAAAGAAAATGAAACCTGAGTTCTTTAATTGTGTTATGATGTTGTTGACCTCTGTGCAAGTTGTAATGATGTGAAGCTTTGTCCACTACGTACATGCAAGCTAAGGTCATGAAATTAGGTCACAGACCGCTGGAGAGCAAGCTCTTTCTGTCTATCTAGTTTGGCCAACTGTTGCAGTTACAGTGACTTCAGAGGCTGCTGTCTCTCTGGAGAATGTATAAAGGCCTCAGTGGTTCTGTTTTAAGAAATGCTGGAGGTATTCTTTGCTCATACCTCTGAAAAGCAGGGGAGGACTAGTTTTTGTCTTTCTGCCTGATTCTTCTGCTGCAAACTTCACAACAGTAGTGGCTGTAATTATCAAAGGACAAGTGGAATTTACTTCAGATAGACTTTAAAGAAGCAGACTATCATTAAAAGAAATGGAGAGATAGGTCAGAGAAGTTATTTAAGGCTTTCCCACACCATATATGCAACATCTAAAGTGGCAATTAAACACATGAAGGCAGTAGAGAGGTTAATTGAAAAATACATGGAATAGCGTAATGATCTGATTAGCAAAGAAGCTATGCAATTCTGAAGTGAGTTGACAAATAGAGAACTGCCTTTGGAATCACCTTCACCTGATCAGGTCACTTCTAGCTGTGTTATTTCATGTTATTTTATATAACCTACTCTTTGTAGTGCAATAGGCACATCCAAAATGTGATTCAAAACAGTTACTTCCTTCTCCAGCTTCTAAAATCTGCCATAACAATATCATAGAACCATTCCTGTGTTTTACTTTACATGAAAACGCTATTTCACTAACAGCATATTTAAAGCACATGAAAGGGGGGTTTTTATGTGGTTTTTTAACTTGTTAGACTGTATTCATTTATATGCTAGAGTGGGTACTTGGAGAGTGGTCATAGATACCCCATCCCTGGAAACACTCAAGGTCAGATTGGATCAACCTGATCTAGTTTAAGATGTCCCTGCTCACTGCACGGGGGAGTTTGGACTAGATGACCTTTGAAGGTCCCTTCCACTCCAGAACATTCTATGATTCTATGGTTCTGTGAATAAAATGGCACTGGCACTGGCAAATTGCTCTGGCAAAGTGTTGGAACTATGTTCGCCCATCGGTAGACTGTACAGTGATACTGTTTCTTTCAGGAACCTATCTGATCTGCAGAGGACTATACTATCCAATGGTGGTCATGACTCACCATTGGATAGTATAGTAATTACAATTACAAATTACAATTACAGTTGAGTATTTGAACACTGATAAATTTTTTAGGTGATGATAATATTTTCCAGTTTTCAGTTTTGTGGACAATTTCTTTATACAGATGCAGGTTAGTTTTTACAAGTCTTAGTAGAATAGATTATGTTGGAGGTACAGCCTGGTAGTCCTGCAATAAGAATGAGTTTTACTTGATTTTTTAAACCTAGCTGTTTAAGAAGTATTCATATAATAATGCATGTTTTGAAATTGTGATGCTTGAAAGAGGGGAGGGAAAATGGCTATTAGACTTTAAATTGAGATTAATGCATGTATACTTGCATGACTTTGGTTGCGTATTTACATGTAATATCTAGTCATTGAAAAGAAATGCAGTAGTCTTCAGGTCAGCCTGCCATTTCTGGATGATTGATCCTTAGATGAAGAAAGAATGAAATTATTAGACAGTGAAATATGCAAATGGATTTACTTTACTTCAGTTAGTATTGAAGAAGAACGTGCATCTCTCTGAAGGGAAAAAAGGGTACTGGGGTCTCAGGCAGTGTAGGTCAGAGGTACAAAACAAAGAAAGAGCATCTAAGGTTTAGGCCAAAGCTCATGGTGTGGAGGTGAGGCCTTAAATAGGCAGTATGACACACTTAGGACAAACCTGTGCTCTCTTGTATTTCATATTACCAGTCTGCATCCTATTCTCATTTTACACATGCAAATCTTCACCGTCTCTTTAACTTAGTAGTATCTTGCCATACTTCTGAACCATAGAGAGGTGATGGCTTTCATTTTGCTTCAGTTTGAAAATAATTGGAGGAAGTAATAATCTTTATGAAAGATAGCCTCATTTTTGCATGCTAGCTGACCATAAAGAAATGGCAGCCACTGAATGTGAGGACAGATGGTGGACATTTTACACAGGGAATAACCTGAGACCTGACACCTTTTTCCATGACTAGCAGAAAAGAATATCCGAATAAACATAATTATGATTAAAAAAATCACTATAAAAATCGCTATGAATATACAGGATTTTCTGTTGAATTTCAGCGCTGAGGTCTTGTCTGTGTTCTCACTAGAAATGGAGGAACTAAACTGCTGACAACTAAACTGCTGGGGTAACTAAACCCTGGCAGCAGGGTTTTAGTATGTTAGGGGTATGGTTTCTTGACATCTTCTCTGTCTGTTCCTGTGCCTTCATAGAGTAATCTCTGGATACGGAGCTAGGGAATAGTGGAAGACCGTGGGCATTTGTGTCAGTACTTGGAAGCAGATAATTGCTTATTTCTGCAGTGGAATGAATAAATATTTGAGGAGGAACAGGTTTGATATCCTAACCTGGGATCTTCCTCCTTCTTAAGTCCCACCTATTTTATTTTCTTGATAATTCTCCCACCTCTAATAGCGCAGCAGGTAAGTGCCAGAAGAGGGGTCCAAGTCAGGCTAATCTAGAGGACACACTGTCATTTATCAATAAAATACCAATTTTAAAATTGATATTTTAATATTAAAGTAATTCTAGACATCTTTAAAATGTGGCTAAATTGGCTTCAGTGTGCGGACTGTGGAACCTCAGTGGTGACTTTTTCTCCAAAAACCTGACAACAACCTGACAATCACTTTCCCTTCTTAGGTATTGTTGCTATTGTTTTGTTCACTTTACCATCTGAATGCTGAAGTTATTCTTTCCTACTGAGTGATTAACCTATCGATATTTTTTAAAATGCATTTACCAAAATCTGTATATATGTGCTTCTTCAAGTCCTTTCACATATTAATTTAGTTATCACTTGAGAAACTTGACTAGATTTCATTATTTAGGGGTTTCTAATAAATATGCTTTTGTATGAAATTAAAGGCTTGTTTGCTTTTGCTATATAATACCTTGTATCCAGATATCCCATCCCAATGCAGATGGAGTTGAAATTATGTCTGTTGTTACAAAAAAAATAATCAGTGTAGGCAGTTGATTGATCTACGTCTGATTAACGTGAAACCCCAAACACGAGGCAGAGGGAGTGATGAGTTCTCAGTCCATACTGCACCAGACGATTGCAATGTGAAAGAATATATTAATTGACGTTTGTCCTTACTAACTTGTAGTGAGCTGTAAAAACAGCATGTTGCTACTTAATTGATCTGGGAGGCAGCATTAGCCTCATGTTTCCTGATATTTTCTTCACAGTTCCTGAAGAGAATTACACCTGTGAAGGAGGTGTTTAATCCTGCCATCAGCCTTGCATCATCCTGGATCTAAGCATCTGTTTTATACTTTAATGTGTTCATTTTATCCTTTACTGTCTTCTTTCCTTTTATGTATTTGTAGAAAGCCTTATTATTCTTCACTATATTGCTTGCTGTCCCCTCTGATACTCTGCTTTTCTCCTGTGTAATTTTCTTTTTTTTTACTCAGACTAGCTCCCCACATGTATTTTTCCTTTAAATCATTTCTTCTTGATGGTTTTAGTTGCATCTACACCACATTTTTCATCAATATTTCTTCTGTTGCCTCTTTACTTTTGCCATTTAGTCATCTTGGGATTTTTGTCTCCTTAAAAAGGATGCTGTTCCATTAGACATTTGTTAGTACATCTTTGAAACAAGTCAATTCGTTTTCCACGCGTTGTTCCTTTAAAGTTAATTCTTGACTTCGGTCACCTATTTCTTTTGTCCTTAGAAACCTGTCATTTTAAAATGTCTCACTGTTTCATTACCCTTTACATGCTTCTTTTTTGAATTACGATGTAAGAATTTAATGTATCCTGTAGAGTTATATTTTCTTCCATAATTTGTGGGGCAACTGGGCAATGCAAGTGCAGTCCTGTAGTCTGAGTAAATTCAGTGCATCATTGAGTAGACACTAACAGAGAAGTCTTGTCTGCCTTCTGACTCTTGGTCTGTCTTGGACCATTTTGGCCTTTAAGTGTAAGGGATATTAAGGGTTAATTTATGCTGGCCTCTAGTTGTCCATGACACCACTTACATTTCCTGAATCACCCCTCCCACGCTTGAAGCTTTGAAGAGCGTGGTACAGTAGTACCATGAGCTAATTCTGCAATACTTGTGGAAATTCCTTTTATGCAGAGGGAATTTCCAGTGATCCAGTTAAACTGCTTTTATGTCTTTTAAGCTGGAGTGATGCTTACTTAATTTAGAATTGATTTTTGTTTACATTTTCTTCACTGCCTACTGTACTGGGAATGTGATTGAGGACTTTAAATGCTGCAGTAGTATAAATGGAAATGGGATCATGACAAGACATGAGCTTTGGGCAAGCACTTTGATTTGTATAACATTTTTTTATTGGGGTTTGCTGATGGGCGGCTCAGGAGAAAACTGTCACCTAGATGGCATTATAATAAAACTAAGTTCTCCTGTTTTGTTATGCCTACTAGGTGAATTAAACTCATGTTTAATTGATATTTCTCTGCTGAAATCAATGGAGCTAGTGTATTATCAGCTTTTTCAGAAAAGAAAAAATACTACTGTAGGAGAAGTGTTTTTTTTATTTCTTCAGTGAAACACAATGTTTTCCTCTGAAAACATTTTCTTAGTATTTAGAACTCTAATAATTCCACATACCATTGCACTACCATAAAATATTATTGTGTATAGCTGTACTTAAATGTGTGTTATGATAGTGTACCCTGTGATTTACTGTAGGATACTGAAAAAACAATTTTGTAAATTTAAGATTCAGTTCACATGTAATATTCTAGATGTTGTGTCCATACTCCGCTATACTACAATACTTACAGATTGATAAAAAGACTTACACCATACAGTATAGCCCTATTTGCACTGTACTGATCAACAGTAGATTTGGGCTACTAAATTCTGCAAATAATATTCAGTAATAGAGCATTTTGTATAACTAGTACGTAGTGTAGCTACACAGTTCTGAGCTTGGTCTGTCACTACAGTGCATCTCTGTGCTTTGCAGACTGTGATCCCTTTGAAGCTTCATCAGTTTAGGGCTAATTCCTCTTAAAAACATGGATAGTACTGTAAATCTCACACCTCGTCTAAAAGCAGCATGAAGATCATATAGTTGATATTTCATTTTGAAAGACAGGTCAGCGAGAATTTGATTTAAACAATATGTGTGTTTGTTTTGATAGAGAGCAGAGGCTCAACATGAGTGCCACTTTTGATTTAAGGAAGACTCTGACGGTGACCTCACTGTTCAATGAAAATAATATGTCCTATGTCAGGCCTGAAAGATGTGGATCAATTTCTGTGTTTTACTAGCCATGCAGAAGTAGATGGAGCTTTTTAGTTAGTCACTGGTATTATTCTTTCTGCATCATAATATTTGAATCTGATGTTGCTTTTGGGGGACACTAAGGTCAAATTATACCTATAACTTCTGTCCGTGTGAGATTCTGTGGTGCCACATTCTCAGTTCAGATCTTTCACATGCCTCTGTGGATCTTTTTGTTCCTTGATGGAGCATACTTATGAACAGTGGATACTACTTGAGAAAAATCTCTTGGGTTTGTTACCGTTATTACTTTTAGCCCAGTAAGACAACTCATCCAGAGTAGCAGTGAGACATTTGAGGTTTAAACTTTATACTGTTCGAAAAGAGGCTTCTCTCTCATGCATTACATGAAAGAAAGATATATGTTACAAAGCCAACTCATTCCCTCCCAGTTGCCTAGGTCAGAAAATCTTTTTTTCTGAAAGCATAGAAATTCAGCCATCTGATCAGGACGTTTTTTTACTACATGAGTAGACTTGGAGACAAGTGTCATGCTACAAAGAAATACTTTCACCAGTAGCTAGCTAGAAGTATTAAATGCCTTCTTGTTCTGTTTATAAGACCTCATGTACCTCACGAAGTCATTGGTTTCAGTCCTAAGGAAGGTATTCTTAAATCACGGACTGGTTGGAAGGGACATCTGGAGGTCATCTTGTCCAACCAACCTCCTCAAGCATGGTCACCTAGAGCAGATTGTCCACAATCATGCCCATGACTGTTCTTGAAATTGCCATTATGGTTGTTAAATGGAAGGATAGCAATTTATTGAGATAATCTTTATCATTGTCATTCAGCAGCTAAAAGATTTTTTAAAAAGTCCTAGTCAGCATATGGTTCTGTGAAAAGGAAAATCCAAATATTACAAAGATTTAACCCAGCTCTGCATCATATGACCTAAGCTGTATTAGGAGGGCAAAAATAACAGTATGGAACCAAGAAGCTTAACTTTCCAGCTACCTTAGAATTCTTACAACTCTTCATATTAATGGGGCTGAAGCCATTTATATATAGTGCAATTTTTTGTCCTGGTCATGGGTAAACCCTTTGGGCCTGCGTGGTGGATTTTTTAGGTGAGGCGCAGCGTGCGCAAGACTGGCCCCACCCTTTTCACCTAAGGTTCGTCTGCCAGGGCCTAGCGAGTTTGGACGGTGACAGCGAAGTTCTCAGTTCATAGGTTTGGTTAGAGTGTCCTTCTCTGAGATGGATGACCCTTACAGGGCTAAATGAGCTCCATCTGCCTGGGTTTGGAGTCAGAGTTGTCCTTCTCCCAGGATGGCTGCCCAAAGGCTAGTGAGCCCATCCTGCCCATGGACACACTTTGTCTGACCCTTCAGCCGACACCTGTCTGGCCTGGGAGACCCCACCGGAGGCACATGCCACCACCAGCACAGCTCTCAACCTCACAAGGGCATGCAAGCTCCTTCCCCATGGCAAGGGGGTGCCCGTGAAAGAGTTGTCCTGGTATTCCATGTCAATATAGCCTCACAGCTGACAGATATCTTTAAGTAGAAAGTTATTTTCAAACTAAGAACCTCTCTTAATGATGTGGGAGTTTCTCTGGTTCAACAAGTCACACAGCATTGCCTTTCAAATCCAGTACTACTTTCTGTTTGTCTATCAAAGTCTATTTTCTACATGCCGTCATTTCACCAAGACTGCTTTCTGACTAAGGCAGCTATCAATGCAGGAATCTTTTGTTAACATGATAACAAGAAGTTTCCTTAAAAGGTGAAATAATTTTTCTTTTTTCTTTTTTTTTTTTACATTTTAATTTTTATGTTCTCTTGTTTCCATTTTTTTTCCTGTGCGTGAAGAAATTGTTTCATGTTGATCTTGTACAAAATATTTGTCCTGCAGCATAATCTGGCTTTGTAGAAAGTGTTCAAGATGCTTTGCTTACTGGGCTGTCTATACCTAAAAGTTTATTTGGGTTTTTGAATTGTGAAATAGGAGTAGTGATATATTTTACATAGGTTAATAACATTTGGCATTATTGAAGTAAGTATTCCTGATTGAATCCCCGTACCTGGAACAAGTATCCTCATAGAAAGTACTGAATCAATCAAGAATAGTTTTTCTGCAGTTGCTGTCCTTGAATTTTTATTCCCAAGTAGCTGAATGTGTAGGCAAGCTCTCAGTTAAAAAGTGGGTCTTTGAGCTGTTATCCATTCTCCTAAAGTGTTTATGTGTCTGGGGGTCATAACTTACATGGGCTAGATAGCTGAGATGGTGAAGTACATAACACATCTGTTAAATCAGAATGAAAGAAAATAAAACTATTTTCAGTGGCAGACGCCTGGGCAAAAAGGTCCACTGCTCTGTAAAGGAGACACCTACTCTTCAAGGAGTGCTTTATCAAGCACTACAGTATAGAGCACTTGTTCAGTGCTGATGAATTCTTTGTAGAAATACAATGCGTATGTTGAAAAAGTATATTCCTTGGGGGGAGTGCCCTCTTTTCTTATACCATCTTTACAAACAAAACAAAACAACGGAACACAAAACAAAACACAAACCACCTTTCTCCATTTCCGTTAATGGCTGAGAGTTGCTTCACATCAGTTACAAGATGCAGAAATGTTAGCAACAAATCATTCCTTCCTGTCTCTGAGCCTCGTTGTAGGTAATCTAACCTGGCCTGGAGCCTAAATGTGAATTGATGTGGGTACTTTCTGTCTTGGAATAAAACAGCAGTAAGTAACAGAATTTTGCAAAATTCTAAAAGATCAGAGTAAAAATCCTCCTTTTGTTGTCCAGAGTATGCATTTCCCAAGTTTTTGTGTAAGCTGCAAAGTCTAGCCTTTTCCTAGTTTTTTGAGAAGAGGGTAAGTCGAGCCTTAAATGGTAAAACATATTTTTTTATATGTTTTTAAGTTATAAGTTAATTTTATTATGTTATCCTCCAGTTTCTCAAAGGAAGAGGTAGGAGCCAATGTGATTCAGACTGGCTTCTCTGAAATTAGAACTGCATTAGTTTACCAAATCTAATAAACTGTCTATGTCCTGAAATTATTCTTGTTTAGTGCTTGATCCTGCTTTGTTAAAAGGCTTACAAATATTATATTCTGGCTTGGACTCTGATTCAGTTTCTGTAGTTTTGCTGTTTGTAAGGCTATCAGAATTTCTTTAGGTGTGAAAGGCAATGTACTGGTTTGAACTGCATAGAAATTAGGAACTGTTACCTTAGGAAGCCTCAGTTCAGAAAAATTGATTCTCCATCTCTAGAGACCTGTATTTCTGTCCTGGTACTTCTCACAGCATGGCTATTGGTCCCTTTATTCAAGAAAAATTCAGATTTTTTAAATTACGTACAACTAAAAATACTTAAAAATTAAATTAAAAATAGTTTTATGGTAGCTAAGATCTTCTGTATTTTCATCTGTATAAATACCAAGCAAATATAGCAGACTCGTGGGACCCATAGAGAAGCTACACCAGGTGAAGACAAGCATCTGCTCTTTTGAGATTAGTTGGTTAGAAAAAAACTCTGGATAACAAGGAATAGACCTTCAGTAAGACTTTGGCTAACTTCAAGAAGCAATACTTGAAATCTGACAGTTTTTACCATGGGGACAGCAACCACAAGGCAGCTGAGAAGTCTCATCAGCTGATTTGCAAAGTGTTGTCTATAATGTCTTTAACGTATAGATTGACAAGATTTTGATGCATATTTTTCAGACATTCTCATACCCAAGAGCCAGTTATAGTTAATTTTCACTAATGAAATCTTTGCTTAATAATTCGAATTTGAAACTAAAGCATTGATACTGATAATTTTAAGATGTTGATTGGTTTGGGTTGTATGATTACTTTGTGGGAAAGGAGGAGGTTTTACAATTATGTTTGTGTTTGGTTTTAATTTGTATCATAAGTTGAGATTAATGGAGTGCAATATGCAGAATGTTTTATTTACTCTTCCAAAGACTGTGAATACACACAACATCTGAATCTGATCTTTGGAAACAAAGTTCAGAAAATATGTCATGATTCTATGCTAATTGTCTCCTTTAATTGCACCTTCCATCTGCTTATTTGCTAATTCTGTACTTAAGTCATTACAGTGTATTTATTACTTGATTTTTGGTTGTATTTAACGTACCAGCGATGTACTTACTACATGTAGTATCTTCATTTTGTTTTACTTATGTATTAACTGCATCCTTATGTCCTATTCTCGTGAAAACTTACACTTGAAAACTTAATTTTGCTGAATTGTAGTTTGCCAGAAAGAATGTGTTTTCTTCTGCGTGTGAGAATAGATAGGGAAGATATAACAATTCAGCGTTTCCATGTGGACAAGATATGACTTGTTCATTCAGTCTGTTGATGGTTGGTTTTTTTTTTTTTTTTCTTAAGTGGCACTTCAGAGCTAGAAGTCATAAGATGCCATAACAGGCAGGTTCTATCAGATCATAAAAAATGCCTTTCACCATCAGTTGTAATGAAAGAGAGATGCGATGTCTCACCCATATCATATACAGGCTTTACTTGTAAGAATTACAGCTCTGGACAGATGTCTTCTGCCTCTGTATGCAGAAGAGGTTACTTGTCATTCCCCCATCATGTTGCTGGTATTTTTTATGAATTCTGTCACATTTCATTCAGACAAAATTATCCAGGCTTAGGTTAGTTTGGCTGCTGCTGGTGGAAGGGGTTTGCTTTTTTTTTTTGGTCTGGTGTAAATGAAAAATGGCTTTAGCAGCTATTCAGGGAACAGGGTAATCTCCCTTACAGAGCTGATGGTACAGCTCTGGAAGAGGACATCAGTGTATCACCTAAGATTACTTTCTTTCCAGCTATACATGAGGAAATCCAATGGAAACTGGAAAATTGTATCTAAATTCTGTGATTAAATAACATGTGTAGGAGGAACTTCTGTTTTATGATAACTGGAGAGGAAGTGAAGTGGTGTTTTACATGGGACCCTTCTATACTCAGTGACCTTAGAAAGTTTTAGTCCCCATGACTGAAGACCATTTTCTTGGTTTGGTGTGGAAAGGAGGGAGGGAAGAGAGGAGGAGAAAAAACAGTGGAGTTTGTGCATGAAATTTCGCATGTTGATGTTGTAGGCCTTACTGGATGGGCACATGTGTGCATTTTTTAAATGTAAAGTAAAACGTGTCTCAAGTAACACAGGACTTAGCTGAAATGCTTTATTAAAGGCCAAGTAAAGTTGTAATGGAAACCTTAGGGAAAAACTCAAAAGTGGACACTCAGAACAGGGGATAACTTAGATTTAGTTGTTTTGACAGGAAAAGGTAAACAGCATACCTGTTAAGCCTGTCCAGCACAGCAAATTTCACACTCATTTGTCACTGTTTTCTTGGAATTTTGGGGAAACTTACATGTTGCTAAGAATCTCAGAGAAGGATTGTATTGCAAGTGAAATTTGAGTGGTTAGCATATGGATATGGTTAAAGGTAGTGGAAGGATGGTTTCAGTATCTAGTCTGTAGTGGCAACCTACTGCAGAAACCTTTTTGGTACAGGTCCTTGAACTCCCTGTTATTTGCTACAGAGTAAAGCAGTAGTTCATGTCTAGTCTCTGGAATGGACAGCATTCTTCTCTTCTACATGAAATTGGAGCAGATGCTAGCCTGTGCTAGATAATCAGCCTAGGGACAATGGCTTTGCAATCTTAATATTCCTGGTGTTCATGCTGAAAATGAAAGCCTGGCTGGAGTTGCCAAACTGAAAAGGTGCGTAAGACTGCAGCGTAGCTCTTTTGTGATAACCTGGTCAGGTATGTCGCTCTGAATGTTTTAATTTATAAATGCAGCTGAAAGGAGTTTATGTGTGAGATGTGCCTGTTCGCCAGGTGAGCAGAATAACTGGTGAACATATCAGTATGGAAAAATGTGGAATGAGAAAAGGGCATATATTCTCGATCTAAAGATGGCACAACCTTGGAAGAACATGTTTGTACATGAAAAATACAGACAGAAAGCCTAGAAAGGTTTAATTACAATGCATAGAAAATGCATAAAGCATGTAGAAAATTTCATCAGTGTAACAGAATGGGTTGTTCACTAATTCTGAAAATATTTTTCCCATGACTGTAATGTAAGCGATGTGCAAATGTGCTTTGCGCATAGTATTCACATTTCAAAGAAACTTCAGTGTATTTGGGGAAAGAATTCAGCCCAAAATACTATTATTTTTAAGTTTCAGAAACCTCTTTTATAGATTAATGTGGTGACTCAGGTGAGGAGAATGAAAGGATAGTTACACTTCCGGGTGTTGCTTTTAGAACAATTCTACTTCTGCCTGTAGTGTTGTTCAGTCATTTTACACATAATACCATTTTTCATAAATTTATCTACAGTAACTAATGATATATATCACACTTCTGTATTACTTAGCATAAAATGATTTTAAATAGCCTCTGTATTTATTCAGTAGTGCACACTTCCTTGATGTTTTAATCCTTGTGTCTCAGTTTCCTAGTTACAAAGTAGCGTGGATAAGGCTTTCTTTCTTTCTCTCCTTCCTGTGCATCATCTGTCTATACAGGTTGCCCTTGGCAAGAAGAGTTTCCTTTGTTCTTTGAGCAAAAGCTGGAAAAATTAGTGTTTCTTCTTTGAGACTTCTAGGCACCTGCCACTTCCTCTGAAAGCAGATGTAATGTCCCAATTCTTACTTGGAGAAGAACTTTCTGTGTCACCTATGCTTTATCTTCACCTTCAGCATTTAAAAAACCTATTTTCTCCCCCACTACGTTTTCCCCCATGCTCTTTCCATGTTCAGCTGGTAACACAAATACATCCCATACTAAATCAAGCATAAGGTGCAAAGCTTTTGTTCTGGATTAGTAAATGAATAGTCAGGTCTTTCACATACTGTATACTTTCTGTCGCTGGTGCATGGGGTTTGGGACCTTCAGCTGGAGGTGGCAGGTAAGTTATTCTTAGGAGAATAAAAGGTGAAGACCACAAAAAAGTTAAAATGTAAAAAGGCTTCTTGTGGATAGCCTTTTTGACATGGGGTTCATGAAAGGTGAGAATAAAGCACATTAATTAGTGGCTAGTAAGTAAACCACTGCTTTGATAGATAGGAACTCTGAGACTGCATCAAACTACCTTCACAAAATCTCTTACAAAGGGACTAATTTACAGGGCTGTACACAGTAATGAAGTATTTCCTTAATTACTGTTGAGAAAAGTCCCTTGTTCTTTGCTGCTGTCACTAACAGTAGTAATTCATAAGCTTTTAGGAAGACTTTGTTTTGTTTTGTTTATTCATAGCAAAGTTTTTTGCTCCTTGGTGGCATGACGTGTAGTCTTTTTCTGCTGTCAGCAATTAAGAGATGGTCTCAACAGAGCAAAGAGGCTTTATGACATAGGGAACATTAGCCCAAAATGCTCTTATGTGAGCCATGGGCTTGGTTACACTCTGAATGGGTGAAAAAACATGGTTTTTGTTAGAATGAGAGGCAATCAGCAGAAGCAAAGTTAACCCAAATCCATTTGTAGGTATTGGAAAGTCATAAGCCTTGAGATGACACTGGCACATTCAGCGTGCCCTGTGATCTGGGACTCTGTTGCTTGTATCACTGTGTGAATGTGTGTACAGTGTAAACATTTTATGAAGTGCAGTTTCTGATCCATCGGTCTGTCTGGGCAAGAATGTCCCTTGATACTAAAAAGAACAGCAATCAGGACAGAATTGGTCAATGCGGCATGTCTAATGGTGGGAAGATATTTGAAGGACTCACTATAGACACAATAGGCTCTCTAAATAGCCTCTTTGCACCCGTAGTCTTATTGCAAACAGGTTCATTAAGGAGAGACATTCTGACACACAGCATCACAGTAATGAAAGTAGCTCTGTTTTTCTAATATTGTGTCTTGCCACTTCAGTTATGCTGCTGGTACAAGATTTCCCTTGTGTTGTTGTATATTTCTCTAGAAAAAGAATCAGTCTTCATAGAATATACAATTATTTTGTACAGGAATGTATAACTCATACCTAAGAATCTGTCCTTCCTGTTTATGTGCACTAGTGCAAAAATAATTGGCAATCACATCTTCAAAACCAAAAATGCTTTCATCTTTGATTTGAAAGGCTTATATATGTTAAAATGTTTATAACACAAAAATACACATTCTCAGTTGTAATATACTTTCATGAAAATACAAAGTTGGATAGCATTGTTCTTGACCGTACATAAAATGAATATTAGTAACTTTTTTTTCCCCATGAGGCACCTTGGTTTGTTTTGCTTCTTTTCTTTTTCTTTAGGCACTGAAGTATAAGTTCATAGAGAGGAAAATCAAAAGGTTATAGTTTATCCTACTTTACATATAACTGGTGTGTGACTTAAGCTGTTGGATTGGCTTAATGTATACTTTGAACATTATGACCATGGGGGGAAAAAAGGTAATATTGGTTTAAAAGTGGATATGGAAAATTTAATGTGCTCAAGTGGGAACAATGGCATATTAAAAAAAAAAAAAATTCATGACACAGATCTAATAATTCACTTGCCCCTGTAGGAAAGGGGTATCGGCTCTGATGCCGCTTGGTAGTTTATTTTTATATACGCCCCTGGTCCCCGCTGTATATCCTTCGTATGGGTTCCAGAGAAAAGAAAGAAAATAACCT
>NW_010416766.1:21321-29280 GCF_000710305.1 Buceros rhinoceros silvestris | reverse complement strand
AGGGAAATCAGCTTAGAAAGCTTTCATTAAATACACTGTGTTTCATATCATGTCGTTCACAAAATCTCCAAGAAAGATAGAAAGTGTTATCAGACTGCATACGTAAAATACTATATTTGAATACTATAATTTGCTGTAAGATTAAAGACCAAGGGTATAGACATATTCGTTATTTCATTATTCACTTATGTTTGATGGATAATGCTTCAGGGGTTCTCTTCAGTTTTTCTTGCCTAGCACAGACATGTAGTTTTAACTTTTTATTTAATGCTGCCGAAAACATTCCTGTTCCCCTAAGCTTTACTGTCCTGCTTGTTTTCTTTTTAGTGGTGTAATTATTATTCTTTTGGAGGGGTTTTATATTGCTTTTAAGTTTGGGTTTGTGGTTTGTGGGTTTTTTTGTTGTGTTTATTTTTTTCACAGGCACATGCATTATTTTACGAGTAGCTAAACTGTACTGATTATAAAAGAAATTTAAAATTACTTTTTTGGCAGAAGTTGAGAAATGGTCCGTTTGTGATTGCAAATAATTATTTATCTCAAGGTAAGAAAATTGTAATTATTTTTGTTAATCTAAAAAACCAGGGTTGACCGAGGACGAATTATGGGGGCTTCAAATATTTGTCACCATTTTTCTGACTGTTCAAGAAACGCAGCTTGGTCAAGCCAAATTTGTGGCTTCTGCATGTAAAAAAAGTGCATTAAATAACAAAAAGCAAATCTAGTTTGCTGAATGCATTATGGGTTTTTTTTTTCTTTTATGGATTTTTTTCTTTCTTTCTTAAATTGTGCATTTTCTTACATGGAGTTAATGGATGTAGGAATTCAGCTGCATTTGCAGAAGTGGTAGTACTCGCAGTAGTATTGTTTTAGTTCATGGAGAGCCTCAAAATGGCTTGGTGTATTGTGGTGTTACTGATAACAAGCCTCTTACTCTTCCCCTACCTTTACTCCCTTTCCTGTCTGTATAGGTAGCTCTATCTTTCTTCTTATTTTGCCTTGTTTAATATTCATCAGTGGTTCTTATACATAGAGAGTGGAACAAACAACAGTGTTTGTCACTCCAAAGACAACAGGCTCAAACTCCACCCAATTCATAGTAGACAAGGTGGCTGCTTTGCCTGTCAGCTCCACCCTGGCTGAGTGACATTTATCTACCATGTAAGTTACAACTCTGTAACAGTATGTTGTTTGAGTTTCTTTCACTTTTTTCATCGTGTAGGAAAGAAAAAAATTGGACACGCCAACTATGGGAGATGTTTTATATCCTTCCAGCTGTCCTGGGCCAGAACATTGGTATCTGTTGAAGAATAACTGTGACAGATGAAAATGGAAGTAGTGCCCTCATGTCTCCAGAGTGTGTTCCCTGGCAGTAGTAGTATTAGTAGTACCACTGAATTCTGTTGCACCATCTTAGTTACCCAGGCATTCGCACGACTCCTCTGTCTAGTCATCTATATTCTTACACCATTGCAACAGAAACCGAGTGCCATAAAAATTACTTTTTGTAGTGCTTTTGTAGTGCTCTATATCCTAGCTGGAAAGACATAGGTGCTTTTTGTCCCTTTTTTTTTTTTTTTACCCCTAACAGAACTGTGTGGTTTTCATTGGTCTTTTATTGTATGAAGAAGGCAGTCTCAGAGGAGGCAGCCTTGCATATTGTAATTAGGGTAGTGAGGCTCAGGCAGTCCTGGTCTCTTTTAGTTCCACATTTGTGAGCCAAATATCAAGGGTTCTGCATCGAGGATGCACACACTTTTCCCTCTAGTCATTGGCTCTCTGTAGTAATGGGTACTTTCTGAAGCAACTTGGGGGATTCTGAAACAGGTGTTTAGCGTGCCCAAGCCTTAATATTACATTTAGTCCCATATTCTTTTGAGAAAATGTCGAAGGGCACTATGCTGAGGTACTGACAGCCTGTGTTAGTAAGCTAAGTGCTGTATTGTGATCTCAGGCAGGATCATCTAGACCAGATATCCTTCTGTGTACTTCCTATTGCGTTTGAGTTTTGTCAGGAGCTCCATGTTCATCCATGCATTATTTGCCTGGGGGGACGTGCCTATTGGGAAGCACCACTCTTGAGTTTGCATTAGCTTTTTTGGGCCTCTATTCCCTCCAGACCTTACACCCTCTTTCAGACAGACTCCCAAAGAGGCCACAGCCTACACTCGTGAAGTTCAGGGTTGTGAGCTTGCATTTTGCTTGCTCTTGCCTCTCAGGATCCTAAATGAGTGACCATCTCATGGTTGCTGCAGCCAAGGCTGCTTTCCACCTTCACATCCCCAATATGCCTTCCCTTGCTTGTGACTATAAGGTCCAGCAGAGCATCTTTCTTTCCTCATTCACTTCTCTGTCGCCTGGGCCAGGAAGTGGGCATTGGTGCTCTCCAGCAACCTCCAGAATTGCTTACATACTGCTGTTTTTTTTTTCCACCAGCAGTTATCAGGGAGACTGGTCTTACATGAGAACCAGAGCCTGTCAATGTGAGGCTTCTTCCAGCTGTTTGTAGAAGTCCTTATTCACTCATTCCTTCAGTCAGACAGCCTATAATAGACATACATTACAATGTCACCTATACTGGTCTAGTCCAATCATCTGGCCTAGCACCTTTCAGGGAGGGCTGACAGCCTAGCAGATCACTGAAAGTGTGTTCCTTTCTTTTGCAGCACGCTGGCAGTCTTTTGAAGAGTTAACTTATACCAGTTTTCTATTACACAGTTCTTGCTTTCAGACAAGTCACCGCAAGGCAGAGGTTGTTTGCACCTGAGGTGGCAACCATGGTATTTTGTTTATTGCAGTCATTTTAGACTGTTTTTTTCAATATCAAGGAAAGGCATCTGTGCAGGCTTTTAATCCTTGTATAAAATTCACCTCTGCTGTGCTTACTAATTGATACTGACAGCTGATAATAATCAAAGAAACTGGCAAGTAATGATGGTTTTGCAGGTAGCTTCCCTTTCCTCACAATGATTCCCTTCCTCCTCTGTCCTCCCTTCTCTCCTGTCCTCTTTCCTTTCTTCCTTCTCTTCTCTCCATTCCCCCTTCCTCTTTCACCCTTTGCTTAGTCTCTATCCTCCTCCTCTCCACAGAATTACAAAATTACAGATTGATTGAGGTTAGAAGAAACCTCTGGAGGTCATCTTGCTCAAGCAGGGTCACTTAGAGCCAGTTGCTCAGGATCATGTCTATATAGCTTTTAAATGTCTTCAGGAATGGAGACTCCGCAACCTCTGTGGGCAAGCTGTGTCAGTGCTTGGTCACCCTCACGGTGAAGAGTGTTTGCTGGGGTGCAAAAGGAACCTTCTGTGTCAGTTTGTGCTCATTGCCTCTGGTCCTGTTACTGGGCACCAAGGAAAAGTCTGGCTCTGTCTTCTTTGCGTCTTCCCATCAGATATTCGTAAACTTTGATGAGATCCCTACTGAGCCTTCTCTACTCTAGGCTGAAAAGTCCCAGTTCTTTCAGCCTTTCCTAACAGGAGAGGTGCTCCAGCCTGTTACTCACCTTAGTGGCCCATCACTGGTCTTGCTCCAGTATGTCAATTTCTATGTCATACCAGGGAGGCCTGATTTGGCAGCAGGACTCCAAGCATGGCCTCGCTAATGCTGAGAAGAAGGATCATCTCCCTTGACCTGCTGACAATACTTTCTCTAATGCAGCCCGAGATACCATTACCCTTCTCTGCCACAGGGGCACATTGCTGCCTGATGGTCAAGTTGGTGTCCACCAAAGCCCACAGATCCTTTTCTGCAAAGTTCCTTCCCACCTAGTTTTTCCCCAGCATACGCTATTGCATGTGGTTGTTCTTCCCCAAATACAGGACTTTGTTCTTCCCCTTGCTGTTGAAGTTTCTGTCAGCCCATTTCTCCAGTCTGTTGAGTTTGTTCTGGATAGCAGCACAACCCTCTGACATATCAGCCTCTCCTTCCAGTTTTGTGTCATCTGCAGACTTGCTGAGGGTACTTTCTGACCCATCATCCAGTTGATTAATGAAGACATTAAACAGGATTGGACACAGCATTGACTACGTGGAATATATATAGCTAGTTACCATTACCCTTCTTTTTCTCCATCCTGCCTTTTCCTCCCCTACTTACTCCATCCCAATTTCTGTCTTCCTCTTATCCCCTTTCACTTCTGCTTCACACTTTCCCTGCCCTCCACTTCCATTCCCCTTTTTCACCGTTTTTTTCTATCATCTGGTTCTAAGTTGTGAGGTCTTTAATAACACTATATATCTTTAATGTCTACAGTACTACTCATGCAGTGACAAGTACTGTACTGCTCACATCTTTGATTTAAAATGCTCGATTTAAGTGCTGCTGTTTTACAACAAACAGAAGAATATCAATGTGAACATGTGCTTTTCATATGCTATCTTGCAGCCTTATTTAGAGAATCCAGGGTTTTAGCTATCTAGGCAAGGAACAAAGTTCTAATGAACTATTCAAGAATTCTGTGTATTGGCAATTTCCCACATCTTTTCATGTCTTGCATTCCCAACATTTTAGTTTCCTTCCATACCATATTGCTACTGGTAGTCAAGACATTCTGAAAATACGTGCATAAGGAGTGTGAGTGGGAATGGGCTAGCGATTTCTCATTGGATCAACCGACTAAGTAGTTACTCCTTTAACAAATTCTTTATTTGACAGAGTAGTCTGGCACTGCTCTGATGGCAGGAGATCTGTTAAGTTACACTGGAAAGAGCTACGTAAGAGGATCATCCTTATCCCAATATTTCCCTATATTTCTCTGTTTTGAAGTAATCAACTAAGATTTTTTTTAATATATTCATGTTTGCGTGTATGTGTATATGAAAAGACACGGTTGTACTTTTACTTCATCTGTGCTTTAGACATCCTGCCCCAAAGCAGTAGTATTAAATACTGTTATAACATAATTGTAAGGGATCTTATGCTCTTCTCTTCCTCTCCATTCTGTCTGCTGTGGTGTCACACATGGCTTTAAAGCTGCTGTCTAATTTAGAACATGTTTTCTCAGTGTCTTACAAAACCTGGGGACAGGCCTGTCTGTGAGTGAGAGAAGACACTTCTGGTTTGTGAAATAAACTTAAGCTCTTCAGCAGATGCAAGAACCCTCAGTGCTCCAAGGGGAAGTTTATGAAAAGTTGAAAGAAATTAACCTCAATTAAAAAGAATATTGATTGATAGTTACAGAGTTAAAAATGACATATTGCTCATGAAAATACTCAACATTTAAAGAACGTTGAAGTTCTGATAGAAAACATTAAACCCAAGAAATTTGCCACAGAGGGTGAAATATAAAATGGCTTAGATCCTTTTCTAGTATCTAACTGTAACAGGACACAGTGAGAAATTAGTTAAAAATATCCCCTCCTGAGCCATGGAAGCAGGATTCTTCAGGGTGTATTCTTATGTTGGTTTGCTGAGATTTTGTTGCTCAGCAGTAATTAAATATGTTAAACTGAAAATTTGGGCCTCTTAGGCTACGAATCTTCTGTTTTTTCATTAGTTTGTGCTTAGTTTCTTAGTTTTTCCCCCTGAGATAAAAGTCTTTGAAGTTTTGTAGACTAATAATCACATAGAATTACAGAATCACAGAATATTAGGGGTTAGAAGGGACCTCTGGAGTTCATCTAGTCCAACCTCCTGCTAAAGCAAGTTCATCTAGAGCAGCTTGGACGAGATCGTGTCCAAATGGGTTTTGAATCTCTCCAGAGACTCCACAGCCTATTAGAAAAGACCAAAGAAACTGTCCCAACAGGCCAGCTAGAAATTTCTCCAGTGACAGTGGCATTGAATATCAAGTGTCTCCACCTTGTTTATCACCCAAAGCCAAGATATGTTAAGAGTTTGAGATGAACACCCAGCACCCTTGGCATGCATGGACAACAGCAGATTCAAGAGAAAGGACTTGACAGAATCACAGAATGGTGGGGGTTGGAAGAGACTTCTGGAGATCTAGTCCAACCCTCCTGGTAGAGAAGGTTCACCTACAGCAGAGGTTGCACAGGCTCACATCCACGTAGGTTTTGAGTATCTCCAGAGAAGGAGACTCCTCAGTCTCTCTGGGCAGCTTGTTCCAGTGCTCTGCCACCCTCAAAGTAAAGATGTTTCTCCTCATGTTTAAATGAAATTTCCTGTGTTCCAGTCTGTGTCTGTTGACCCTCATTGTGGCACTGGGCATCACTAAGAAAAGTCTGGCCCCACCCTCCCGACACCCACCCTTTCGATATTGATAAGCCTTGATAAGATCCCCTCTCAGACTTCTCTTCTCCAGGCTAAACAGGCCCAGGTCTCTCAGCCTTTCCTTATAAGAGAGAAGTTCCAGACCCCTCGTCATCTTCGTAGCCCTTCACTGGACTCCCTCCAGTAGTTCTGTGTTTCTCTTGGACTGGGGAGCCCAGAACTGGCCACAGCACTCCAGATGTGGCTTCACCAGGGCAGAGTAGAGGGGGAGGAGAACTCCCTCGACGTGCTGGCCACACTCTTCTTAATACATCCCAGGATACCATTTCCCTTCTTGGCCTCAAGGGCACATTGACCCCTCTCAGTCTTCTCCAGGCTAGACAGACCCAGGTGTCTCAGCCTTTCCTCATCAGAGAGAGGTTCCAGTCCCCTAATCATCTTTGTAGCCCGCTGCTGAGCTCTCTCCAGTAGTTCTTTGTCTCTCTTGAACTCAAGAGCTCAGAAGTGGACACAGTACTCCAGATGTGGCTTCACCAGGGCAGAGTAGAGGGGGAGGAGAACTCCCTCGACGTGCTGGCCACACTCTTCTTAATACATCCCAGGATACCATTTCCCTTCTTGGCCTCAAGGGCACATTGATGGCTCATGGTTAACTTGTTATCCACCAGGACTCCCAAGTCCTTCTCCGCAGAGCTGCTTTCCAGGAGGTCAAACCCTAACCTGTACTGGTGTGTGACGTTATTCCTCCCCAGGTGCAGGACCTCACGCTTGCCATCATTGTTGAACTTCATCTGCTTCCTCTCTGCCCAACTCTCCAGCCTGTCCGGGTCTCTCTGAATGGCAGCACAGCCTTCTGGTGTATCAGCCAATACTCCCAGTGTTGTATCATCAGCAAACTTGCTGAAGGTACAATCTTGTACCTTCTGCCAGGTCATTGATTATGTTGAATAAGACTGGGCCCAGTACCAAACCGTGGGGAATACTGCTAGCTACAGATCTCCAACTAGACTCTGTGCCACTGATCACAACACTCCGAGCTCTGTCATTCAGGCAGTTCTCAATCCACCTTACTGTCCACTCATCTATTATTGTCCACTTCACTATGAGGATGTTATGGGAGACAGTGTCAAAAGCCTTGCTGAAGTCAACACAGACAACATCCATGGCTCACCTCTCATCTACCCAGCCAGCCCTGCCATCATAGCAGGCTGTGAGATTGGTGAAGCATGATTTCCCCTTGGTGAATCCATGTTGATCACTCTTGATAACCTTCTTTTCCTCTACGTGTTTAGAGATGACATCCCGAAGATGACTGTTCCATCACAGTTCCAGAGGTGGAGGTGAGGGGGACTGGCCTGTAGTTTCCTGAATACTACTTCTTGCCCTTTTTGAAGACTGGAGTGACATTGGCTTTCTTCCAGTCCTCAGGTACCTCTTGTGTTCTCCCTGACCTTTCAACGATGAGGGATAGTGGCTTAGCAATAACATCTCTCTCCGCACTCATGGGTACACCCTATCAGGGCCCATAGATTTATGGGTGTCCAGCTGGCCTACATGATCTCTAATCTGAACCTCCTTGACCAAGAAAAAGTCTTCCTTTCTCTAGATTTCCTCTTTTACCTCCAGGGACTGGGATTCTTGAGGGCCAGTCTTAGCAGTAAAGACTGAAGCAAAGAAGGCATTCAGTAATTTCACCTGCTCTGTATCCTTTGTTGCCAGGGCATCTAGCCCATTCAGTGGTGGGCCCACATTTTGCCTAGTTTTCCTTTTCCTTCTGCTGTACTTGAA
>NW_010416766.1:19471-21184 GCF_000710305.1 Buceros rhinoceros silvestris | reverse complement strand
TGCTGATGTACTTGAAGAAGCTCTTCTTGTCATATTTGACATCTCTTGCCAGATTTAATTCCAAGTTGTCCTTAGTCTTCATCATTGCATCCCTACATACTCTGGCAGTGTCTCTATGCTCCTCCCAGCTGGCCAGTCCCTTTTCCACATTCTGTAAACTTCCTTCTTTCATTTGAATTTTTTCCCAGAAGCTCCTTCCTCATCCATGCAGGTCTCCTGGCTCCTTTGCTTGATTTCTTACCCATAGGGATGCACCAATCTTGGGCTTGGAGCAAGTGGTGCTTGAATATTGCTGATGTACTTGAAGAAGCTCTTCTTGTCATATTTGACATCTCTTGCCAGATTTAATTCCAAGTTGTCCTTAGTCTTCATCATTGCATCCCTACATACTCTGGCAGTGTCTCTATGCTCCTCCCAGCTGGCCAGTCCCTTTTCCACATTCTGTAAACTTCCTTCTTTCATTTGAATTTTTTCCCAGAAGCTCCTTCCTCATCCATGCAGGTCTCCTGGCTCCTTTGCTTGATTTCTTACCCATAGGGATGCACCAATCTTGGGCTTGGAGCAAGTGGTGCTTGAATATTAACCAGCTCTCTTGGGCCCCTCTACCTTCTAGAGCCCTAAACCATGGGATTCTTCCAAGCAGGTCTTTGAAGAGGCCAAAGTTACCTTTCTTGATGTCCAGGGTTGCAATCCTACTTACTGCCCTCCTGCTTTCATGTAAGATCCTGAACTCCACCATCTCATGGTCACTGCAGCCAAGGCTGCCCCCAGCCTTGGCTTTCTTTGTTTGTAGGTACAAGGTCCAGCAGCACACCCCTCCTTGTTGGCTCCTCCACCACATGTGTCAAAAAGTTAGCATCCATGCACTTCAGGAACCTCCTGGACTGTGTGTGCCTGGCTGTGTTGCCCTCCCAGCAAATACCAGGGTGATTGAACCACCCATGAGAATCAGGGCCTGTGATTGTGATGCTACTTTCAGCTGTCTGCAGAAGGTCTCTTTGACTTCCTTTTCCTGATCAGGTGGCCTGTAGCAAACACCCACAACAGTGTCACTGATTCTAGCCTGCCCCATGATTCTTACCCGTAAGGTCTCAACTCATTCTTCATCCCCTTTCTAGACAGTTCTCGATACATTTCAGTTGGTCTCTCACATAAAGAGCAACTCCACCACTTGTCTTCCTGGCCTGTCTTTCCTAAAAAGTATAGAGCCATCTGTGAAAGCATGCAGTCATGTGAGCTATCACACCATGTCTCTGTAACTGCAATGAGATCATGGCTCTGCAGTCGCACCAGACCTCCAGTTCTTCCTATTTATTCTCCATGTTGCATGCATTGATGTACAGACATTTTAGAGAGATAATTGAGCATTCAGGTTTCCTTGGAAGGGTGCAAGAAGATCCACCATAGCTATATACCCTTGAGGTGGTTGGCTTTCTGGCTCTCATCTTGGAAGGCAACTAAGAACATTTGCTGCTGCTTTGGTTTATTCCCTAGTTGGATGCGATGGCATGAGCATTGCTACTTTGGTGAGGCAGTTTAAAGCCCACCTCACCAAGCTGGCCAGCCTGCTGCCAAAGATTCCCTTGCCTTTTTTAGACAGGTGTATTCCATCCCTCCCTAGCAGGTGACAGGCATCAAAGAATGTCCCCAATCTCGTGACAGCACCAGCCATGTGGCCAGAAGTTGATTTGCATTATTTGCCTGTTTCTGGCT
>NW_010416766.1:0-19341 GCF_000710305.1 Buceros rhinoceros silvestris | reverse complement strand
TTTCCTCTAACTGGTGAAATGGAAGAAGAAATAACCAGTACTTTTCACTTGCACCTCCAGGGCTTTGTAGTCCTTGATTCTGCCCAGTTCTGGCTTGCAGTGTCATTCATGCCCGCATGAAAGAGTAAGAGTGGATAGTAGTGATGGTTTAAGCACTGTTATCCATCATCTAAGGAAATTACCTGCTAGACAGTAGAAACTATCCGTTATATATATCTATCTATAGGTGTAATGGAGCGTTAGAACTTCAGCTGAAATTAACATTGGCTTTACCAGCTGAAGGTGAAGAAAAACACCAAAACCATTGCTTGCCTTTGACAGCCATAATAGTAACTTAGGTTTAGTAACTGGCCATGTGGATCAGGTGATAACATGTAACGTTCATACATTCACTTTCAGTATGTGTCAGGAGTACTGTGTTCTGCTCCATCATTTACTGGCACATTGCGCTCAACAGCAACATGTTTCAGGTAGAAGTTCGCTACTAGCTTAAAGCCACACACAATAAGCTAGCACCTATGTAAAAAGCACTGTCCTTCCCTGCAGCCCAGGAGGTAGCTCATGCCAATCATAACCTGAAGCACTTAAAGGTGATAGGTGTAACTGTTAAATGTGTGGTTTTCTTGTGAAATACGTATACTCCCTTCTGGTAAAAAGCATATGTAAGTAGGATAAATTGATTCTTTTAACTCTCTACTGGGAGTGGCTGCTCTCAAGAGTGGGAGTCAAGGACTCATCTCCTCCTCTGGGAATCTGCAGCTTTTTTTTTTTCCTTCTGACTCTGTCTAGAGCAAAGAAGAAAGTGATAATTCTTTTGGAAAGCCACATTTCACAACCATCTGTTAGGTGATAATACATGTGTTCCCACAGAATTACTGTGGTTGAATCCCATTGAGTGGAACAGCACAGCTATAAGCTCAATGAAGCCTTGCTGTAAAAAGTGACAGTCCTTTGAAATGTAAGCAAGTGATACTTCTTGTTCAGTTTAATGTGAGTGTAGTTTCTTTATGATAATTTAACTTCAGAATGTCTCTTAATAAATCTGCATTACATAGAAATGTATTTATATATGAGAAGGTCCTTAGCCTTTGCAGAGGGGTGGTTTTTAAGGCTGAAGTAATTTTTTTAATGCTTGAAATGAAGCCCCATAGTGACAGACGGGTGTATAACATAGCTGTATTAAATTTGCAAGTTGTGAAACAGAGCACAAATGTTTACAAAATTAGAGCAGGACTAAGTGAACCTAACTGAACTGAGAGTTGTCTTCTGTGTGTTAGTCCAGATTTAAGAAACTGAAGAATGTGAACAGACACAATCTTTAATGGCAAAAGCAGGTGTTTTGCTCTGTCTTTCAAGAGTGGTTGATGAAACTTCGGAAATTAAAAAAAAGAGACAAAATATTTGTGTCCATGACAGATTTGGGGTTAAGTTGGTAGGTATGGATGGCAGAAATATTTACTATTTAGAATGTATTGAGGGAGCAGGGATCATGGCAAACATAACTGTGACAATTTGCCACGACCCTTGTCAGATCTTTTTGTCAGAGCAGGTAGCAGATTATGCCTAAGTATTAGCTTTGATAAACTAAAGCAATGCAGCCAGGAGGATTTGGTATTTATTGGTCAGGACTTGAGACTTCCTCACTTAAAAAGAATGAGTAGGGAACAGTGAAAGAGGAGTGGAACAGGATGGGGAGAGAGAGGGAAGATCAGGGAATGAAGAACCTGAGATATCCTCCTTAAAATTTACTCCTTGGTTGCTCTAGATCTGTATCTATGATTGTCCCACAGCTGTAGGAAACCATTTGTTTCCATGACCTTTCTGGCATCTCTTTTCGTAGTCTTACCTGGAAAGTAGTGGAAAAATCACTTTTCTCAGTGTGTTGGAAGAAGGTGAAGGGTTTATAAGGGTTTTCCATTGCTACTGTTCAGTGTCTGTCTACTGGTAAGCACTTGTTAAATTTTGCTGTCATGATGAATGTTGGCTTCATGTATTTGATGCTATTGTGTATCTTCAAGAAGGTGGGCTGTTTTGTTGTGACAAAACAGTGATATGACAGAAAAGTGATAACTTCCTATAGCCCAGATGTCTATGCTTTGCCTGTGGCACCAGATCAGTGTCACTTTAGATGAGGCATTTTTTCACAGTGTTCCTCCAGCTGGTGTTTGAGGCACCAGTAGTGACATCTCCCTGGCAGACAGGAAAGGAGGAGGAAATGGCAACCATGCAGTGGAGGGTGGAGAGTGAAAAAGCTGAATCTGCAGGTAAATGAAGCATTGTCAACTTACTTAACTAAGTCTGGACTACAAAAAAAAAAAAGTTTGTGAATCTCAAGAAGAGAATGCTGTATGATGTATGTACTTAGTTTAATTTCCTATTATTTCAGTTGAAGGAAATTTGAAATATTATTTAGACAATAGACTACTCAGGATGCATCATTTGCTAATGTCATAGATTAAAAACGACTGTTACAAAAAGAAAGAAGTGTGCTTCAAGTAAAATAATGTATCATTAGATATAAATGTTCTAATGTGATAAAATTACCTCACAAAAGCCTTAATTCTAGAAAACGATACCTGAATAATCTTACACCTGTAAAATTAAGGTATAGAATAGCTATATGTATGTGTGAGGACAAGGTTTTTGCAGATGTTTTCTTCAGAATAGGAATGTTTATTTCTGCCAGCAGCTAGCATATGTATAGTAATCACAAAAGCACAGCTATTTGCCTAACTGCCCAGTTTCACGTGCTGTGTGAATGTATATGCGATCAAACTTGTGTACATAGCTCCCATAGCCTTACTGTCAATGTGCATACTTTTATTTTCAATGGAAAAAACAAATGTTGAGAGGCTAAGAGTTCACAGGGTATTAACTGAAAATAAAATTTACTTAGTTCTCTTAGATATATTACAGGGACGTTCTGTGCTGTGTCTTTGTTTTCTATAGGCAAAAATACAATAAGCAAGCCCATTGGAGTTTTGAATACAATATCAATGTCATACATAATCATAACAAGTATGCAAAATGTTTTCAAACATTTGTATTGTATGGAAGCAATTACTGGCACTGATTGCCTCACACACCCCTCATATGGGCTAAGGCCAAAAGAAATGCAGGTCTCTATGCAAAATTACTTTGTGTGGGTGGGAAGAGAGTGAGTTTTAACTTTTATTAGGGAGCTGTGTTTTAATGCCAATTGCATACTTTGTAACTCAAATAAATAATAAAAAAAAAACTTGTTCCATGTCAGGCTTTCATTACTTGTCATTCTCTGTCACAAGTCTTCCAAAGGATACTCTTGCATTTTCATAGTAGAATATTTTAATGTATGGTGCGTTCAAATACAACTCTATGAGGAAGTTACTTCTCCATTTGCCATGCTGTCAGGTCTGTGGTTTCTGAGATGCTACATAGCATTTTTTCTCAGCGTGTTGATTTTACTTATAGTAAACTAGCATTGCCTCCCATACTTACATTTCCTATCTGTAAGATACCACGATTGCTCTGCCAGGTGCTTTGTTCAGTGGGGCATTTGCAATTCTGGATGTCCAGAGCAACTTTCTCTGGACTCCTGCTTTCTGATATTGGTGAAATTGTCTGTAACGTGGAGATTGTACACATGGGGATGGAAAAACGTACTCCATCTTGTCTTCTGCCCATTTTCGTTCAAAAAAGTACATTCTTATGTGTTAGTGCCTTTCACTTTCTTTGCATAGCTCCTTCTTCCAAACTTAGGCTTTTACTGATCTTTGCAAGCTTCTGGGATTGCCATGTTAGGAATGTCCATTCATTCCCCTTGAGAAGCCTGAGTGCCTCACATGCATAAACTATGGCCACTTCCTCCATGCCAGCTGGTTTGATGAAGGATGTAGCCTTTCCTGCCAAATTCTCTTTTTCTCTCTTAAAATACAAGAGACCATCTCTCTCTTATGTCCAGGGCTGTTAGTGATGGCAGTTTTGCTACTTCTTTGCACAGAGAAAGCCACAGGAGTCAAAACTAGAACACTCCAAAGCTGGCGGAAGCTCTCCACCATGGGTACAGCTCCTTCTCTAAAGTGAAATATCACTTCTCTGAGGAAATACTTTTTCAGGGTCTTACCTGCTGTGACTTGTCGCAATGAAATAGTGACGTTTGGGAGTTCCCCCAAAAGACTAACTGTGATGTTCCTGATTTCATGGGCATGCACTTGAGACATAATACTGATATTTTTTTATAGTGTGTGATCGTGTGTGGTATGTACTGTATGAATCTGTGTGTCAGCTGAATTCCAAATAAGGGTCAGTACTTCATTGCAGAAGTTTAAAAGGTACCGTGTACTATTTGATCCTTGATGTTTCATCTAGCAGGGTAAGTCATATAATAAGTTGTGACGTGACGGTCGTGGTTTGTGAAAATTGGTAGTTCGGAATTCACAGGCAAAATGCATTGTATGTTTTGGTCTGTAGGTTAGTAGAACAGTGTTTCTGAACGCTGATAGTGCAAGCAGAGGAACTTTTGGAGGATAATGCTGTGACGGTGGATGTCATGATCATATGGCAATAGGGACTCAAGCAGCATGGTTAGAAGGTTTTGAATCAAACAGTCTTGGAAATATGGATTATGCAGCTGAGGACAGACTAAAAAGCTGACAGGAGGATAGAAAAGTAGATTGTTGCTTTTGTTAGGGCATCAGATGCATGGAGGAGATTTTTATAATCATCAGAATCCTTGCAAGCCAGCAATTTAGTTACTTGTCTCAAATTATCAGAAAGAATATAGAACAATGTCCCCTCAAAATTCCTTCTGAGCTTCTGGGTGAATTCATTAAAAAAAGCACTCCCTTTTGGCTGGAAAAAAGAAGTTTTAACAGGAGTGACTCTGTGTGTGTGTGTGTGTGTGTGTGTGTGTGTGTGTGTGTGTGTGTGTGTGTGTGTGTGTGTAAACAGTCCGTGATGCTACGTGGGTACACACATACACACACTCTGAGATACACATATGCACATACACATACACACGCACGAAAGACATGACATGCACACATTGATTGGGTAGTTACGGGAGTAATGTCTTTGAACATTTCTGTTAATTAACATTTCTGTAACCAGATATGCTTCCTGTGGGATAAAACACTTATTCTTAAGATTGTTAAAGTAATATTTGTCACTTGTACAAGTAATTTGCATGTTAGTCACTTTTTAAATGTAAATCTTTGCTGTATCTCTATTAGGTAGCTGAAGCATAATTCCCACTTTATACACAGTTTAAAGTCACATCCTCAGAAGTGACTTGTAAATTTGGTTTCCTGATTTAGGACCTGTCAGGCTCTGATTACTCTAACCATTCACAGCTGTGACAGAAGTCAACTGGAACAGCAAATCAGTACCTTTGAGCATTAAATCAGGCTACCCAAAAATTAACCCATGTAGGAGATACTCTATTTTTCTCAGTGAAAGGTTGTATGATACACTATTAAATCGGTCTGGAACAGAGTGCGGCAACTGTTTATTTCTTGGTTTCTTAATCCACTAGGAAAGGTACCTCACTAAAATTTTTTGTGTTGCTTCCATGCATACTCATAATGTTCAGGCGTGTTCTTACTGTCTACAAACCATTTTAATTGTGAGCAGTTTCATGATCGTGTTATGGCAAGTGTGCTTGGATTTGGAGTTCTAGTATGGCTTTTCTTCCTTGCTCGCATAAAAGGGAGTGCCCATGGCAACTTTGTCTGTGAATGAAGTAGAAATTTGCTAGTTAAACAGTTTTATTTCCTATATGATTCATCAATTATTTTTTTTTAAGGTTGTAGGGCAGTAGTGTAGTTGTGTGTATGGTATATATTGGGGATAAATAAATTTTATACTGATAATATTATACGTCAACACACAAAATGTAACTTCTTTGCCTATTTCCCTGGATTAAAGTAAAATCTGGACCAGATTACAAATAACAGTGAAATAACTGTAATAATCTTTTTTTTTTTTTTTAAAGTCAGCTAATTCAGATCTTAGTATCATGATTCTCTTTAGTATTCACAAAGGTAAGAAGAAGAGTGTGGGTGGTATCAACAGACTTCTTTTAATTTTGCAAAAATCTGCTTGTCACCTCATCTGAGAAGCTTCTTAAAATGTGCATAGAAAATATTTTTAGTATTCTTTTTTTGAATTAATAGTTTTTTAATGTCTGAGCTGGTAAATTTTCCAGCAGCCATCACTGCCTGACCTTGTGTTACTCCTTCCAATTTGTACAGACCTGTTGGTTGTGGTGCAGTCTTCCTACATTGCCTATCTATCATGTCTCTGTACTGAATTTTGCAAGTTCAGTTAATCAGGTGAATCATAGTGCTTAGTATATTTCCACCGTTGATAAGCTTTTGTTATTCCTATTTTGTCATTCAGCCCTTTGCAGCCTTCCTCTAACTATAAGGTTCACTTCACTTAGCCAAAAAAAAAAGAGATGAGGAAAGGTAGAGGAAACAGTCATAACTGGAAGTTTTATAAATAGATTCTATAGAGGTGTGTATGTATATTTAAAGAGCTTGGCCAAACGATGACTTTGACAAAGATTTAACAAACCAGGAGTGTGAAGTGTTCTGTAGGCTAACAGTTTTAATGGGTTTATCTTAGACAGTTCTTCAGTTGTGAAAGTGTCAGTTAATAATTTACCCATCCCAAGAGGCAGTGGAAGCAATCACACTCAGCAGCAAGGTACTCCCGGGCCTGTCGCACTGCCGCAGCTCATCTTGACTATAGAAATGTGCCATAGGATGCGACATCAGCACTGTGTCTGCACTTTGACAAATGAAGTCCTGTAAGAGCTAAGTAAGTCATGGGAAGTTTTAGAATGAGCAAACATCTCTTCAGCTGAATTCTGAAGTAGCAGATTACTGTAAATGTCCAACTGTCCATCAGAGGAAACTCAGGTTAAAATGAAAGGATTTGGGGCCTTTTTGGTACTGTGTTTTGGCATAGGGTTTTTGTGTATTTGTTGGTTGATTGGTTTGGGGGTTTTGTGGTTGTTTTTTGGTGGTTTTTTTTCTTAGAAAAAAAACCCTGAAAAATAGAACATATTTCTAAAATCCAGAGGTACAGTTAGCAATGTTTGCATGGTATTTGAAAAGCAAATGTTCTGCTTTGATGATGCATTGCAAGAGCTGACATTTTCTACCAGAAATGTGAATGTTTTACATAAAAAAAAGCCCTGAAATATAGTACTTTTACTATCACCCCTTACCATGCAATTTGTTCAGATGGAGTTGTTAACATGAAATCGCCGTGGATTAAGCACTATTTATGTGAATTTTATTCCAGCATTTACTCATTGAATTATCCTGTACTACCAGGATGGTAAGTTTTGTAATTTATTTTCCACTGTATGAAGAATGTTTCTCCACAAATATTCACTTTTGCATGCATATTTTTTTATTAAACATTATGCCATTCTAAAGATTTACAGTTATTTAATAATGATTTATTATAGTAATTTATTCTGCCAGCTGTGGCACATTTTTACTGGAATTTGTAAATCAAATGTATATTGAAATTCACTAGAAACATACATTTCACATTCTAATGAAATGTACTCCAAAATTGTTTTTAGAAGTGGGCAGCTATGTGAATGAACTGTAACTTTCACTTTCTAGTGTTATATATAAGCTTTTCCTCCACCTGTTTTATTTACTTGCCAGTCTTGCATGTTCAGTTACTACAGGATTAGTGAATCTTGATGCTCCTGTGTGAAACAAAGAACATCAAAACTGTAGAGCCATTGACTTCGTCATCCAAGGCATCGGTATCAAATCATGCACTTCATCTACAGTGATCAAGTCACATTAAAGATTAGGAAGACAACCTGACAGCAGTTTCAGTGTGCTTCTAATTGCTGTCTCTGTGTTGTGATAGAAGGTGCATGTCTTGAATTTAGTAAGTCATAAGAGACACTAAGCAAAATTAGTATTCGAGGTGATAGAAAAATCTGTGTATATTTGAGGGGAGGCAAGGAGAAATCAACGGTATTTTTACAACATTTTGTAAAACTTTTGCAAGATACTGACAATAGTATTACTTCATTTGCACCTTAACTACAAACTCAATATTTAGTTCATTTTAAAGCTCTGACAAAGCATCGTGCCAGTAATTCTCATTTCAATTTGTAGTCTGATACTTGCTATTCTTGGCCCTTTGAAAATCTGGCATGAGCTGTGGGTGTGAAGTACTCTTTAAAATTCCAGCTCTGTGTATCAGTTTCCCAACAGTAAAAATCAAAATGAGATACTTCCTTTTTTCTATATGTTGTCTTTCTTGATTATTCAGGCTAGAAACCTTTCTAGACAGTAACTCTCTCTTCCTTTCGTTTGTACAGCACCCAGCACAGCTGGAGGAGAGAGATGGGCTGATCTTGGTTTTAAGTCTCTTAGACTTTGTTTTAATACAAATAGAATGCAGCTAACAGCAATGAAGCCATTGCTCAGTTCTTGTGTAAACAATCATGAGATAAATGGTCTCTAAGTGAAAATTCAAAATATCTCAGCTTGTTAGAGATGTTTATTTTGTGGGTTTGGTTCTGATCTCAAAAACAAAGCATTTGTTGCTTTATACCTTGTGAAAATCATCTGTTGTGCATGTGTACACAAGTATAGGATCCCAACTTGCGAGATAAGCTTTCCTGTTTATCAAAGATCGGAAATAAACTTCAAATTAATTCAACACAAGGTGGAAGGATACTGAAAGATGGCTCTTTAAATTTTTGTGAATATGATCTCTGCATGACAAGTGAAATCATCATGACAGGATTCAAAAGAAAGAAAGGATGGGAAGTGTTTACAGTTTCTAATTACTCTCTCTGAAACTGTGAATGTGTTAGAAAAACACATTCAGGTGTTTAAATGTGTTAGATAAATGAAACGTTTACAAAAATTCCAGTATAAAACATAATAGTAAGTCATTAATTGAGAAAAGTGCGGAAATGTATTCCCATTTCCTGTAGAGGGGTGGGATGATTTTTGTAGTGTGATTGCAGGAGTATTCCAGCAATATAGAACCTGAGAGTTCAAAGTTAATTTTTTGAACAATTTTTTAAGATACTGTTTCTTTCTTAAAGGATTCTACATTATTTGACAGGAAAGAGTTGATGTTTTCTTTGATGCTTTCCAGGTGTTCTTTTCACCTCAATTACTTTTGTACAGCTAGCTCTTCTGTTAAGTGTGTGACACTATATAGTCTTCTATGTGTTTGCATTGACGTTTATCCTGTATTCCTTTTGAAAAGTGACCTGCAAAGCAAACAAAGATGCTTGTGCCCTGATTTTGCTTGGCTTGGCAGGATTTTAGTTTCTCTCAATTCTTCTAGTATTAATCTTGTATGTGAGGAGAGAGTAAGAATATAGGAAAAGTTTTCAGTGTTAAAATTTCTACATTGCTTTACTCTTTTAGTCTCTTTGATTTAAAACTCCCTGAGATTTTTCATCTTTAGAAGGCTCAATCCTAGAGGATTAGTCTTTTAGCAAAAAGAGAAAAAAGGCAAATTTTTGGGGTATTTTCGAGTCAGAATTTCTTCCTCCATCCAAATGTGCTCCTAAGACAAATTTAATGTTTTAAGGAAAACAAGACATACCTTCCTTTTTTGCAGTTTTACTTAAGGTGCTAATTTTTTGCTTCTAAGACACCTTCAGAGAGACAAGAGAATGTTATGTTTTCAGAAGGTCTTTAGATAAAATCTTTATAGATAATCACCAGTTTTTGCTTTAGCTTGCTATTTTAACATCAGAGTGGAGAGTGAAACACTTTTATGCTATTTTAAACTTGTTGAGCTGTCTATTACATTTTAAGAAATGCTTACTCAGTAGCTCATCAGCATACAAAATCTTAAAGCTTTTTGTTTAGCAGCTTTGGACAACACAGTTATAGACAAATGACATTCTCCCAGCTTATTTTCCACTTACAAAAATCCTTCCTTTTCCTAAAGTTTTTTCTTATAATTCACTTTTAACATGTTCACAGGTGTCCCAGAGTTGAGTTGGATGAAGGAGAATTGGTAGTTATCTTACTAGAATTACCCTGCTTAATGGCTGTCTCCATAGTTGTGTCTTTAATGTGCAACCTGCTGATTAAACCTAAAGTAATATGTGCAATGGGTTACTCTTTTTGCTGCTCAGTTTTGCTAATCTCAGAGGAAACTGAAACAGTGAGACTGATGTTGGGAAGGGGTGGGAGAAATGGCCTAATTGCTCGCATCCTAAGGGAGCTCAGTATCACTGATGCTCAGCCGTACTGTTGCATTTCCCTGCCCTGGGTCTTCCTCCTCCTTCAGAGCATATGCATGAAGGAGGATGAGTGCTCTTCAAGGGAGAGCTTTCTTCACCTCCATCAGCCAACACTGGAAGAAGTCAGTTGATGTTGGTGTCCTTTCTTCACGTTTTCCAAGTAATCATCTTGTTTCAGGGGCTATCATTCCTTGCTGTGGTTACACTTTGCCTATGTTTCCAAGATGTGTTTGGCATAAAGAAGCAAAAGCTGTTTTGCAAAATCGGCAAGTTTTTAAAGGGACGTTTATGTACCCCACAGAAATTTGCAAGCCTAGTTTTCAGGTTAAAAGTAGTAAGAAAAGTAATTTTATCTCAGATAGTAAAATGTGTATGTCCAGTAGCTGAAGATTCTGCTTGATAAACAGTACAAGTAAAAGGCTGAAACATCCACATCCCAGGGATAAAAAGGAATAACAGGCATGGCCTTGTGTCTTAGGACTCATAAGTATAGAGTGGGAGATCTTAAAAAATTCAGGCTGAAGTAACCTGGAAGTATCTGCCTTTCTTTATCTGTCTTCAGAAAGGTCTAAGGATTGTGCTGCAGAGGACCCAAGGTATTTTAGTGAGGAGGAGGACATGTTAATTTTTCTCCACTATACATGTAATAAAGTTACTAAAACTACTGAAGTTAACAGCACAGAGCTTTCCTGCAAAGCGGTCGTTAAAACTGCCTTCATGACTTTTAGATGCAGGCGAAAGAGCAGAGGAGTATCCTGCATAGGAGGGCTCAAGCAACAGCACTGGTATCTGGAACACCCTCCACTTTCCCTTTCTCCCATCCTTGAAAATTCCCCAACCCCACCACTCACATCCTTGGTCTTTCTGTAACACATAGACTTGTAGATGATGCTTTTGTGCCAGTCTTGTACGTCTGTTGCAATTACAGTAAAAGCAAAATTCGGTTTAGTCTTTAAATAGCATTTTTAAGGTCCCTGTGGGTCAAGTCGTCCCAAGTAGGCTATATGTCAAAGCCAAGACAGGGACTGTCCATTGTGATTTTCCATTAGAGCATATTTGTCCCTTTCCCCCCAACATTGCCATTCTCTCTTCTGTTGTGTGAATGGAGAGAACCCAAAAGCTTAAATTGCAGATCTGGCTCCTAAAGAAAACCAGTGTGGTTCATTTGTGGGATGGGAATAGGGGTTTGAATTGGCATAGACTTGTGGGTGCTTTGGGGCTGGAGCACACACAGCTGTGGGTTCCAGATGCTTGCTATCCTGTATTAATGTGGCTTGTCTGTGAAACCATGGCATCCACGATACTATACAAAGGTCCACGCCGATGGTGGTTTGGGAAATACTCCCACTGAGAGAAATTTCAGTGAGTTAGAACAAATTTACAGACATCCAGCTTAGAATGGCTTAGATAATGCAAAATTCTGCTTACGAGTTTAGTTTTAACAGAGATTCAGACAGTATTATACATGAAAATTTCAGACTCTTTATAAACAGTATTTTCATGTTTTGAAGATGAACCAAGGAAGTAACAAGCTTATTTGCCCTGTAATGTCTTAATATTCTAGGAGCTCAACCTGTTTATATCTCCTACATTGCTGGCAAAACCAGTATGCAAATATTATAGAATGTGCATTCAGTGTTTATATCCAGTTAGTGTCTCTTCACCTACTACAGTAGCAACACAGAGAATGTCTTTTCTATGGGGTGGAAAAGCCAAATACATATCCTGATTTTCTTCCAAATGTGCTGAACATTCTCCGATGTATTTGTCTTTAAGAACTGCATGTTTTCTACAATTTTTGAAAAGCAGGCCAACTCATAATTGTTTTTTCTAAAGGCATGAATGAATTACTAATATTAAGAATATTTTTTCATTTTATGTTGAAGTCACTTGTTAAAAAATTCACCCAAAACTATTGTGTATTAAATATAACAGAATAGGAAGTATTTTTAGATTGCTTTTTATTGTAAACTGTGCCTGCAATCTTGTGATTTAATAAGAAATGTCTTTGTATAGTATCTTTCACACAAAATTTATCTCCAAAACATTGTGCAAAGTTAGTATTTTTTTTTCCTTTTTTACTAGAAGTTAAGAGACATAGACATGAGAACAGAGACATATTGTTTCCAGATGAAGGCTGAAAATAGATGGAGAGTGAGGGAGAGAAATGCAGCAGGGTGGTTCCAGATGGCAGGCATTGCAGAGGAGAAGGTTCTTGCAGCCATGTTGGCCAGAGTGTACAAAAGGACAAAAAAGGAGTCTGGTGCCAAGCAGAGAAAGCTGAAATACAGAGTAATGAAAGTAATATGGTAGGAAATTTATAAAAGATTTTTAAAATTAGTGACTTTTTTTTTAACTGAGTGGACAGCTGGATTTGTTTGTGTGCTATGATATTTCAGGTGAAAGGATGTTATAAAAATTGCTGATGCTCTGTACTCAGCAGGTGAGCAGGTGTCTCTATTTTTTGTATGTTTTCAAACAAAATAGTAGCTTGTAAGTATTTAAAAGTTTATTGAGTCTTACTGCACTTCTGAGTATGTTATAAATTATTTAATTGTCTGATGGATATGTGGCTACCTAACTATAGGGCATGAAATATGCACTGTTCCTCTAATACACTGGAGGGAGACCTGTTTATAAAGTATTTAGTATTGGTTTTATAATGCACTGTTGTCAACAGAGACCATGAAGCTCAAAGATCAATCTCCTTTTGGCCCACAGTATTAATGCTGCTTTATGAAACTCTGTGACAGGTCACTTAGACAACAGCTCTTAATGAAAGGACTTTGTGCCAGTGTGTGGTCGTGTGACTGTCTGTTAGTAAGGCATAGTTTAGTGGCTGCCAAGGCTGCAGATGAATCTCTTTGTCCAAGTCCCTGAGGTGACTTTGTGGCTGCTGCTACTGCTGGCCAGGTGATGGAGCCCATCATTTCCCTGGTCCTCCAGAGACAAGAGAGACAGAGACTCCTGAGTTCTTGCTAATGCAGCTTTTCCTAATTGTCCGGAGAGCTAGTAGGACACTGGGCAGTTCAGGCAGTTCTGTGTACTGTGAATAAGTCAGTAATTAGAAAAACATAGCTGCTCTTAATTCAGCATTGCATTTGTGCTCTAAGTGTCTTTTCAGACATCTAAAATTCAGCTGTTCTATAAACCGCCAGGATTTTTAGGTCCATTTAGTTATTTTATTATGACAGTCTTATGTTTTAGACACCAAATAATTGTTGCCGTGAAGTAGCACAATAGATTATATTATCAAGTAATTCGATTATAAGCTTAGCCTACACTTAAGCTAAGCTTATGATCCCAGGCTGTTGTGGGATCCAAAGACCTTCCTTGTTGTGGAGACAGTTTACTGAAAAGATGAGAATAAAGAAATTAGCTATCAGAGGATAAATTGCTTTGTAAAGGTCTTGTACTAAACTAGCGTCCAGCAGATAAATACCACAGTTTTAGGATGCTTTTCAGAAAAGAACAGCAAAACTTGCTGAGTTTAGTTGTATACTAAAAATACAAACCTTGCTTAACCCCAGATAATTAATAGCTGAAAGATGCTGTAATATAGTAGTACACCTGTATAGTGATTATCCATGGATGTAAAAGTGTAAATGTGGGGGGTTTTAGGTCGAAGTGTTTGAATTATCTTTCTCAATTACTTATATAGACTTTGAGTTGTTGCATTGTTATTTTAACAGCTGCTGTGAGCTTGCTACTACTCTTGTTGAATCTTGAACTTACATCTGGTTTTGAAATATTTTATTTCAAAAGTGAAATATATTTATTTATGTGTTATACATCTTCCTTTATTATATGGCATGTCAAATGCTCTCTGTCCTTTTAATTCCTTGTAAATCAAAACAGAATGTCTGATTCCCACTATTATTGGGATGCTGTGGGCCATACAGACATTTTATTAGACGCACAGTTTAAATCAAAGTCTCTTGGAGGTTATTGTATCTATTGTGCTTTGGATCAGATTTCATACCTTAACATAGTTATCTTCTACCCTTTGGTAGAAACGATTAAGTAATAAATAGGTTTGTGTTAAAAAAAGACACTGACACAGATATAAGAGGTAGACTGGGTGTGAAACAGTGCCACATACGCAGAATGACCTGTCCTGTTTACCTCTCTGCAGATTAAGGGATTTGCACCAAATTTTTCTTAAGCATGTAAATTTCTTCTATGAAAAGCATGAACTTTTAAAGTTTAGTTATGTGTTATCCACGTATATGTAATGGTTTTCACTAGTTAAATGCCATGCTGATGTGTAGAATGCCATTTAAACAACAAGTAGTAACTTAGAAAATTTAATGGGCACTATCAACTAACTGCTATTGCTTGGCATTAGGTTGTATGTTTTTACAAGGTTTTTATCAGATTACTTGCTTCTGTAACCTTCTGCATCCTCCATTTCATCTGCATTTTATCGTTTATATACGTGTATCTACTGTAATTGTAATTTTTTTATTATCTCTCTTTCACTTGTGTATACCTCTGTTGTTGAGCAGGCAAATTAGTATATTTGACATATCTCCTGTACAAAGTAGGTCAAGAAACATAGATGTCATTTCGCCTGTAAAAAAGAGTTTCAGGTGACCTGGTGTCCCAGTACTGGCTTGTGTAAATAACAAATTAAAAAACCACAACAAAAGCAAACCAAGAAAACAGAAGTATATATTATTTATCACCTGCAGCTGAGAAGAACTTTCTTCTAATTTGTACAATATCCTCCATATTCATGTTCATCCCCCAAAACCACAACTGCCAACATCCGTGCCAATGTTCACACTGTAATTATGTTAAATACTAAAGGACAGCATATATGGATGTCATTGTCTTGTCCGTGTGCTTACTTATTCTGTATTTGACTGTTCTGTTTTTTCTGTAACTTACTAAAACATAGTGGCTGAGTGATTAAAATCCTGATGGTTTCTGCTTGATGAGGTTTTTATCTGCAGGCAAGGGGGTCACAGTTTTCACCCTACTTTTTGGTGTGTCATAGTAGTCTTTATAAGGATTTAGTGGTATGAAGTGCTGATGAATAGTTTGGCAAAGATGTGATTAGTATCAGCTGCAGCGTGACAGATTGCTAGGAACTGAAGCTTTCATAACAGGAATGTACACCTTCAGACTCATAATCAAAAGTTTTCTTTGAGTATAAAGGTTCTCTCATGTCACTTAATATGTAATGAGAAAGCAATTAAATATCTGCCCCCCCCAAAAAAAGGATAAATAACCAACTTAGAGTAGGCTAAGGTTTGAAAACATGATTTTTAATTATAAGTTAAAACTTCACTGATATTGAAAAGTTCTGCCATGCTTCAGTTGTTAGAAGATCCAGATATGGAGCACTTTTGACCTGAAAATTCTTCCTAAAAAAAGATGTAAAATATAGCTGTGAACACTTCCAGAGCCTGTGTGAATTAGGCATGTGCGTCAAAACGAAAAATAGATTCCTAAGTGCACAATACTGTTGATAAGATAGACAAGCAGGATTCAGCAAGGACATTTGGAACATGGGACTAAAAAGTATTCATTCTGATTGTTGCATGATGACATAATCAGTTCTATGCATTTTGGTTGTAAGTCAGAAGGCAGCTATTCAAACTCACACAAAAATGTTTTACAAAACAAGGATGACAGGTTTCAGAGAATACATGTATTCCTTTATTAACACACACACACACACACGCGCGCACACACACACACACACAAACACACACACACTCCACACACCCTTTTTATTTTAGACATCTGTTAACATTTCATGGAGTCTAACAGATGCTGCAAAGTGAGTCCCATATATAATTCTCAGCGAGAAGGAGATGATAAGGAATGACTTTTCCATAGTAGAATCACCATGTCTCTGAATATGTCCATCAGGATGGCTTTGCACCATTTTCAAGTATGAGATTATATTACTGATAGGACTCAATTCACAGTTTTGTGGTTATCCATGGATAAAGTGTAAGCATCATCATTACAGTCTCTGCTCATACATTATTGTAAAGACAAAGGGAAGAATTCTCTCTTACTTGGTGAAGCATATACTTTTTTTGAGGCGGTATTGAATACTGTTACAAAATATCTTAAAACAGCTCATTTTTATAAGCTGGGTTGTTTCAGCACAAGCAAGGGCTGATTATCATGCGATGTGGACGACCATTTTCATTATTTTGGTAAGAACAGGGACAGTTTTGTCCTGACAAGCTATTAGATGAATACCAGAATGTGTCACATGAAAACCCACTGATCTTTAACCCAGCTATCTACTTAACCAAGCCTAGAAATGAATAGTGAATAAGGAAAGAGCAAAGGCCAGTTTACTGTCATTACAAATTACAGAAACTGTTAACATCTGCAGCAAAATGAACTCTGGGAATTACAGGTACTATCCAGTAAGACAGTTGAGGGTACAGAGATTTAGGAAAACTATGTATACAGATGTGAGATCACCAGCTATGTATATCGCATGTGTGTATATCGTTCCTATTGAAAATTGGAACATTTGCATTAAAAGACGTGAAGATTTTCTCAATCTTTTGCCAGTACCTTTACTGAATCCTGAGAATAAACTCCAAATGTAAGGAATGCTCCTTTAGAGTAATCAGTTGATCATTTCATTAAATAGGAGAGTAAATACTAAATCAACAGAAATAATAAATCTATGCTCACTGGTTTATCTTTTTTTTTTCGCCAGGAGTAGTCTTGAGGACACTGATGCATGTATAGTTAATATAGACATTTATACTGAACTCCTAGATGTTTGAAAAACAAATACTGTAAAGATCTGTAACATTTTAAAATGATCAGTTATGGGAATTAATGCTTACAGAAAAACACCATCCTTTCTTGCCCTGCTAGTAGAATTGCATTGTCTCCCTACAGTCTTGTTAGCTCATACTAACTGAAATGCAAATTCTTTCTAACTAATTGGACCTCGTTGAATGTACATGTACAGTACATAGTTATATGCATGTAGATTTTTTTAACTAAATTCCTCTGTAATTATTTTCTTGATTAGTATCTAAAGCAGAGATGTGGAACTAAAATCTCTTTAAAGAGTTTACATATTATTGAACATTAAAAAGATAGTAACTGTTGCATGTTTTAACAGCTTAATTAATAATACAGAATAATTAGAACAAAAAAGAAGAAAATATTTTTTCAATGTTCAGTCATTTTGAACTATTTCTATTAACCCTTTCATTGCACTAATTAACACTTAAATGCTCAGAATAATGGAATTTAGAAAAAATTAAGATATATTTCCATTATATAGCACATTCTCCTGGCTAGATTTTCTTATTGGCATGACCCGGGCTTCTGTAGTCACCCTTCCTATCCATTCTTGCCTTATGGTGCATTTTTGTATCAGTTTTAAGAGCAGACAAAATCAACAATATTATATTTTTAAAAGATTCACAAAGCCACACATGTAATGTAATTGTCTTTGATAGTAAGTGAGAAGTATTAGTTAAAATGAAAAGAAACAAAAAAATCTTAACCTCACAGAGAGTTCACAAAGTACTTAAAATTGTTGAAAACACAAGTAGACAACTGCAGCTGTACTCTCTGTTAAGTTCCATTAGAACATGGATTCTGTAGCCACCTCTTCTATTCAGCACCGGATATTCCCAGGAGCTGAAATGTAAAATAATTTCAGAGATCCTTTTATCTCATAGCACAAATGCCATTGGATAGCAGTGAAATAGTTGCAGAATATATTCTTGATTAAAAATCTATTGAAAATCAGAGTTTTTTAAAAGCTTTTAAAAGGATTTGTTTTAAGTGCTGTTAGAGCCCTTGTCTATACTGTTTCTGATTCTCATATGTGTTAGCCAAAAGAGAGAGAAAAAAGTACTGTTCTACTCACTTTGTGCCAAACTTGTACACTAACAAGTAGTTCTTGTGCTTCCCAGAGATGATTCTAAGAACATTTCTGTCTCCAAAGGAATTATAGCAATAAGCAGAGGGCAATAGATTACAAAGGAAACTACCGAGTTCTAAGCCTGGATTCTGATTACTACCATTTTTACTAAATTTCATGTCAGTTTTGTTTCTTTTTTGTTTCCCTTTTTTCACCCATATTGCCGTACAGTTAAAGGAAGCTTAATCTGCTATGGTAGGAGGTGTACTTCTGTTTTATTTTTCCTGCAACGATTACTTGTATCTGTCTCCTTAGTGACTACTACTTTTCATATCCCGGTTTGAAATTCAGTAAGTATTTGTTTTCTTAATTTTATATGCTTATGTTATTGTGCCACACAAGACACTACATAGGCACCGTAAATTTTAGCATGACCCAAGCTAAAGTGGAACTGGCAGATTAAATTTTGTTTCTTTTTTGTCGTGTTAGTATAGCTGGAAATTATTTCTTTCTTCAAAATGTTCTGAAGCTGTGATGTAGAAGTCACACGTTTGATAATTAAATGATAGCCCTTCCTTGATACAGTGATCTGAATGAGCTTAAATTTCATGCAAGGTTGTAGCATTCTGGCCAAGATTTCTGCTTGGGAAGACCAGATTTGGATGTATTAGCTAGTCAGCCTAATAACCCTGTACAGAGTGTATTGATTTTCTAGGAGAGAGTTTATGAACTAAATAAACTTCGAGTTGGTGTCTTAATAAACTGCTTCTCTCAGTCTGTCACATTTCGTTACTGAGCTCTGCAGTTTAGGGGAAAAAAAGGCTAATTCTGTTACAGATTGTTCACAGCAGGGTCTCCAAATTAGCCCTTTGTTTTGTAATGCCACCTTGCTTGGGCTCGCTTTGAGCACATTTCTCAGTTTTACCCTAATGAGTTGCAACACTGATAATGTGGCTGATGATCTTTCATTGATTTCACTATCACTTGCTTGTCTGGTAATTGATCCGTTGCTGAGCCTCTAGTTAATTATATCGGCTTTGACATGGCCCGGTCCACCGGGAATTTCAAGTCTTGCAGAATAACAGTTTTAATAAAAGAGTCTATTACTGCAGGTGCTTGCTGCTGCATGCCAGTTGATTTTGTGTGCGTGTGTGTGTGTGTGCATGCATGTGTGTGCGCGGGTTTTTTTTTTATGCTCTCGGAGAGGAGAGGACTGCAGGACAGGAAAAAG
>NW_010416765.1:0-546 GCF_000710305.1 Buceros rhinoceros silvestris | reverse complement strand
CCTGTGCTGCTCCGGGGTCAGCACTGGTGTCGCCTCCCCAGCGCTGTGACCCTGCAGGATGATCTTAAAGGTCTTCTCCAACCAGCGGATTCTGTGACTTCTGAAGCCCAAGTCCACTGAAAATTTTGGACAAGATATTCCTGAAGGAAGGGAGAATAATTATGAACTGATAATTTATAGTGAACTCAGAATGAGGATTTCCTGCAGGAAATAGGATGAAGGGGAACAGACACACGAAAGTAGTGGGCAGGAAAGAAAGGAAAGGAGAATGCATGATACAAAACTCACCCTTGATATGAGATGCTGAAGGAATACAGAATTATAGGAGGGTACTCCAATAATCAGTGTTCACCCTTGTGTAGAAAGTAGAAGATGGCTCTTCTCAGGCTTAACTGTCCTCCTTCCTTGGCAGCAGTGTTGGCAGTGAAGAAAGAAGAGGCGCATTGTGGAACGGCGAGTCAAGAGTGAGGGAGGAGAGGAACGGCGTCAGGCTGGACAAGGGGGCCCGAGAAGGGCGCTCTGGGCAAAGCAAGGGAGCTCCCTGTG
>NW_010416764.1:14749-21656 GCF_000710305.1 Buceros rhinoceros silvestris | reverse complement strand
AGCTGGTGCCCCTTAGCGGTCTCGGGGCGGATGCACGGCGGGCTGTGGGCCCAGTGCGGGCGAAGGTGCTTTGCGTGCTGCGTCTGCAGCTTGTCCCGCTTGGAAGGGCACCGAAAGTGCTTTGTCATAGGCGGCGGGCACTTCTGCTGCGGCCTCCGTCCTGCTGGGACACGGCCTCCTTCTTGGCAAGGCAGATAACCGGGATGACACGGAACAAAACCTCCCAAAACCCCGGAGGAAAGGAAAAAACCCAAACCTGAATCAGCCTGTAAAAAGCGTTATTCTGTGGTTAATTAGCGGCACTCTAAAACTGAGAAGTCAAGGTGTAGATCTTGCGGTGGCTTTGTGTAACTGTCGAAGTCTGCCGGCCATGCTGCTTGGAGACCTTGTCAAATGCTGCATTAAATACCTTAGCTAAGTTGGCACTCTGACTTGAGAAACGCTTTTATTTACCTGCTGCTGTTACTGATGTTATTTATTTCGAAAATGGCTGTATTGTCAACAAATCTGTTGCTGTACAGGCACTCACTGTCACAGATTCCAGTCTAACGAACAATAATAAAACCAGGCTTCATTAATAGCACAGACTTTTACTCTTAAACAAGACCTACAGTCTGTATGTGGCTACGTGCCTGCTGGTGTGGGCTTGCAGAATTTCGCTATTAAACTTCAGGATCTCCACTCCTAGTGCACTGTTGGTCCGGTCCCTGTGGCTGTACATCAGATCTTAGTACAGTCGTGCTTTACACTGCATCACTTAACGTGTAAACAGCCGCAGTGTACCACTCTGGATGTATGCCGTGCAGTTGCTGCACGCTGCGGGAAACACAAAGAAGGTTCTTGCACTCACTGTCTGCTCACTGTGAATGCTAGACATGGCTTAAAATATCCTGTCTTTATCTTACGCCTATTTCCACTGAGTATCTTCCTTCCTCCCCTTTCAAAGTTTGAGACTTGTTTTTCAGCAGTAATAGCTGTAGAAATTTCTAGGGGGGGGAGAGAGCAACAATCTTCAGGAATTCATGGTGCAGTGTTTAGCAAGATTTAAAGAAAATCTATTGGATATTAATAGGCTATGCAGGTGATCTCTAAATTTCTCTTATGTCTGGCTCGTGAGGTTGGTTATCCTTAGTTCGGGTTGGAAGTAGTGAAAGGTAGTGGTGATCCATTAGCTGCAAGCTCATCACCTAGCTATTGTTGTATACGTATGGTTAAAAGCAAATCAAGAAACGTGTTTTAGAAGATAAATTCTAATTTGTTACAGGCAGAAGGTATTTCCATCTATGTCTTCTGGTTTAATACTGGTTATTTGGGGAGAGTGGGTTTTCTGGTTGACAGCCAGTCTTCAAACTTAACAGATTTGGAACCTCCAGCAGCATATGGAGGTCTTGTTTTCTCTGACACTGTTAAAACAAATATTGTCATTGAAACTTGTGCATGGACTAGCTGGTATAAAGTAAATTACTGGTTTTAAATGCAGTAAAACAGAAGCCGTATTTCTGAGTAATGAAGACTGCAGTGTGGTGTCACTAGCTGCACAGCCTGCCAACAGCTTTCACATGGGTTCCTGTGGTGTCTCATGCAGTGTGGTTCTGTGACCGGGCTCCTGGTGCTTGGGATCACAAATGTGACACCCTACAGCTCTATCTCCTGTGAAGGGCAAATGGAATCAGAGCAGGATGAGTCCGCTGTAATGTGTCCAGTCAGAGCGTGTCCCCTAGCAGGGAGTAACCTTCTGCACCGAAATCACCGCATTGCAGCAGAACTGCCTGCATCCCCAGCGGTTACGTCATCGATGATACGTTGGCTGGGTTAATGCCCGAGTGCTTCCCGTGGCTGAGGTTTTCATTTTGTCGGGAGGTTTAGTTCAGACACTTGATTTCTAAAGAATTAGTCTGACGAAGAAAAAAGTCTGAAAATATAAAGCAATCTTTAAAAGAAAGCAACAGCTGTTTAATGTTTCACTGAAGTGTAGTTATCTTGGCAGTGCATTTCTGCAAATAAATGCACGTCCTATATTGCAGATGATTTTTCTCTTAGAATGTGAGTTATAATTTGCTTGTTTTTAAAGCACCCTGAAAAAGTTAATGAGTTTTGTTAGAAAACAATGAACCTACTCTGAATGCGAGAAATATTGCAAAGCTAAATTTAACTTAATTCAGTTAATTAAGTTGTTGTAGAAGTTGAAGGTTAGTAAATAGTCTAATAATAGCATGAGATGGTTGCAAGAAAGTGGAAGATGCCTTAGGAATAAAATATTTCTTACATAGCATATTTTTTACAGAGGATGTTGGAGATGAAGGAGAAGAGGAGAAAGAGTTCATTTCCTACAGTATCAGCACTGACATTCATTATGGAATAAAATCAAACAGGTGAGTTAACAAAAGCAAAACTTGACATTTCTACCCTGTGAATGCAAAATCTACGCAAGCAGATTCACCTACTTTGCCTCCAAATGTACCTCCAATTTACCTAGTGCTTCGTGCAGGTTTTTATTCAGGTGGGGCAGTGGTGGAGGCTCTGATAAAACAAAGGTGTGTCATGAGGCTGAAAAGAATGGACTTAGGATTTCTAGCCCTGAGGTTAAGGAAACAAAAGACTTAGTAATCTGGCATACATACAAAAGGAACATACACAACTTGGGTTCAGTAATCTTCGGTGATCCCTAACACTTACGTGTTTGTCCCTTACCCTGATGCATGTTTGACTCTGAAGCTTTGTAAGATGTGTGCCCATACCAGAGAGCCCCTGTTGATAGCTGAGCTTTGCAGATTACTGAAGATATATTTATTGGAAGACCTGTGTTCCAGTCCCTTAGAAGAAGGGCTATAAAGTGTGATGATGCAGGTTAGCATTTGACTGCTGTGACCTAAATTTGCAGTCGCATTAAAGCTGTCCTCTCACTTAAGTTCGAAATGTTTAGTTGGTAATTCTCTTCTCTGTTCTGCAGCCTGGCATTCATTAAGCGTACACCAGTGATTGATGCCGACAAACCAGTGTCTTCCCAGCTGAGGGTGCTCACTCTCAGTGAAGATTCTCCGTATGAAACGTTGCACTCCTTCATTAGCAATGCTGTTGCTCCTTTCTTCAAGTCCTACATCAGAGAATCTGGCAAAGCAGACAGGTATTTCAGTATAAAAGCTGCACTTCTCTGCTAATGAATTGAAGTAGCTCTTTAATGAAAAAAATAACAGTGACTGTTCAAGGCACGTCACGTGAAATTGCTTAAGCACTTGTGCATATGATGCTCTTGTTGACTCTGGGAAAGCTGTTCAGATGGCTTAAATGTGTTGTGTGTGGCTTTTGTTGTGGCTTCTTATATGGAAATGTCTGCTTTTTTAGGGATGGAGATAAGATGGCTCCTTCAGTTGAGAAGAAGATCGCAGAACTTGAGATGGGCCTCTTGCATCTGCAGCAGAATATTGAAATTCCAGAGATTAGTCTGCCAATTCATGCAACTATTACTAACGTTGCCAAGCAGTGTTATGAACGTGGAGAAAAACCAAAAGTTACAGATTTTGGTGAGAAGGCTGAGGATCCATTATTCCTCAATCAGCTACAATCTGGAGTTAACCGCTGGATTAGAGAGATACAAAAGGTAAAAAAAAAAAAAAAAATACTAGTGGACTGTGATGAAAACTTCTGTGTAGTGCTCTGTATCCTCTCCACTGTTCAACTGGTAAAATACTGCTCCATGCAGGATACTCTGAAGATCCGAGACCAGTTTTCTGAGATGCTAGTCTAAATTAGACTAAGCCTAATTTTAGACTAGACTAAGCCTAGTCTAAATTTTTCTGCAAGTAGCTGAAGGCATGATTATTTTACCTCTGTGGTAATAGACCCAAGTAACTGGCAGTAACCTTGTGAATTTTGTAGCTATTCTTCAAATTTTTGCAGCTGGTTGAGAGAAACAGTTCTTGTTGGTTTCGTTTGTTTGTTATTTCCCTGGGTGCATCCACAAGTACTTCAGAACAGTTGCTCCAGTCCTGCCTTGTAATCTCTTGTACTCCTGCCTGTCACTTTTCAGAACAACTCCGCTGTTCGGCTGTCCCTCATGGGGACATGTTCCTCCATGGGCACAGTAAGCACCTATTGCTCGTGGGACAGTGGTGGCTTCTCTTACTGCAGGACATAAAGTGTTTTCTTGCCTGGCTCATCTGTCAGTAACCAGAATACAGACGCTGATCAGGAAAGTGATGACGGGTGATCTTTTTAGGCTATGCTGAAGATACTACACAAAGGTCCTAAAACCAACCTGTAGTACCAGTGGAATTAAACTTTGACTGTTGTTGCACTGCAGATCCTACACTTCTTACAGGAGTGCCAAAACTGTCTGAGGTTGGCTTATTAAAACCTAGTGGATAGTACGTGTTTCGGTTACGTTTAGTAATAGGCAAGTTTTTACAGTTGAAGCATATAAATTTTCCCTCCCTTCTCTTTCTCCCTTTTATTTTTAAGGTGACTAAATTAGATCGAGATCCTGCATCAGGCACTGCATTACAGGAGATAAGCTTCTGGTTAAATTTGGAACGGGCTCTATATCGCATTCAAGAAAAACGTGAAAGTCCAGAAGTTCTTCTGACTCTGGATATTCTAAAACATGGCAAACGGTTTCATGCAACTGTCAGCTTCGATACAGACACAGGTAAAATGTGTGTTCAGTAAAATTATTCACAATTGTCGTATGGAACTGAAGCTGTTATAAAACTTGAACGTTGTGGTACAAAGAACAATGCTGTTTAGAGTAACCTTGAACTAGTTAAAGTTATAGGTGCGATTATTGAAGTGAAAAGTTTTATCGATAATCTTTGTTTTTACATTTAGGTCTAAAACAGGCTCTGGAAACCGTGAATGACTATAATCCACTGATGAAAGACTTTCCTCTGAATGACTTGCTGTCTGCTACCGAGCTTGACAAAATAAGGCAGGCCCTCGTTGCAATATTTACACATTTGAGAAAAATCAGAAATACGAAATACCCAATCCAGAGGGCATTGCGTTTAGTTGAGGCTATTTCAAGAGATCTGAGCTCTCAGCTGCTTAAAGTGTTGGGAACCAGAAAACTGATGCATGTTGCCTATGAAGAATTCGAAAAGGTATGTTCATGGTTTTGTGATACTGGTGGCTGTATTTTTGCGTCGACTAGTGACTTTCAGGAAGTGTTTCATTTGGGAGCTGAAGTTCCTGTTCTAAAACTCTCTTCAGGTAATGGTTGCATGCTTTGAAGTATTCCAGACCTGGGATGATGAATATGAGAAGCTACAAGTTCTGCTGAGAGATATCGTGAAAAGAAAAAGGGAAGAGAACCTGAAGATGGTGTGGCGTATCAATCCTGCTCATAGGAAACTCCAGGGTCGTCTTGATCAAATGAGGAAATTCAGGCGTCAGCATGAGCAGCTGAGGGCAGTTATTGTGAGAGTCTTGCGACCTCAGGTAATGTTCTTGGTTGTTACCGGACAGTAAAGCTGTGTGGCTTCCTCAAGAGCGTTTGCTGTTGCTTTAAAAAGTTATCGACACAAAACTAATGTAGCACTGAGTTTTGTTGCCTGTTTCCAGAAACAGTCTAGTTCTGAACCCTTGCTAATAGGCTTAGCTTTCATCATGGCTTGGCTTCGCGGACGAAGATTTGGGAAGGGCTTTACCCACGCTTACTGCTTAGCTTTAATTCTGACATATATCACATACAGCATAACTGTGCCCATGTTAATAGATGCAGCGAGTCCAGACATAACATAGAGGAGATTAATAAGTGTGTACTTGAGCTTGATTAAGCCACAGTGGAAAATGAGATTATGCTGCACAGTAGTGGAAGTTTGTGAAGTAACTGTGTTGCCCCATTCCTAGTGAAACATGGCTGGAAGTTTGTTAAAGATTTGCTACTGATTTGTAGGTTTTTTGCAATGCTTGTTAGAACACGATGTGTTTAACTATTTGTAGGTAAATTCCGAAGTGTCCAACTCACTAAACTGTGATTCTGATGCAGGTAACTGCTGTTGCCCAGCAAAATCAAGGAGAGGTACCTGAACCGCAGGATATGAAAGTAGCAGAAGTCCTTTTTGATGCTGCAGATGCTAATGCAATCGAAGAAGTCAATCTTGCTTATGAGAACGTGAAGGAAGTAGATGGGTTAGATGTTTCCAAAGAAGGTACAGAAGCCTGGGAGGCAGCAATGAAACGATACGATGAAAGGATTGATAGAGTTGAAACAAGAATAACTGCACGTTTGAGAGACCAGCTTGGTACAGCAAAGAATGCCAATGAAATGTTCAGAATCTTCTCTCGATTTAATGCTCTGTTTGTCAGACCTCACATTCGCGGTGCCATTCGTGAATATCAAACACAATTGATCCAGCGTGTAAAAGATGACATTGAGTCTCTTCATGATAAATTTAAAGTACAATACCCACAGAGTCAAGCTTGTAAAATGAGTCATGTTCGTGACTTGCCACCTGTGTCTGGGTCTATAATTTGGGCAAAACAGATTGACAGGCAGCTCACCGCTTACATGAAGCGTGTTGAGGATGTCCTTGGCAAAGGTTGGGAGAACCACGTAGAAGGTCAGAAGTTAAAACAAGATGGAGACAGCTTTCGCATGAAGCTCAACACTCAGGAGATCTTTGATGACTGGGCAAGAAAAGTTCAGCAACGCAATCTTGGTGTATCTGGTCGTATTTTCACCATTGAAAGCACTCGTGTTAGAGGTCGAACTGGAAATGTTCTGAAACTGAAAGTCAACTTCCTCCCAGAAATAATTACACTTTCAAAAGAAGTCCGAAACCTGAAGTGGCTTGGTTTCCGTGTTCCACTAGCTATTGTCAACAAAGCTCACCAAGCAAACCAGCTCTATCCGTTTGCTATTTCTCTCATTGAAAGTGTCCGTACCTATGAACGAACGTGTGAGAAAGTG
>NW_010416764.1:0-14654 GCF_000710305.1 Buceros rhinoceros silvestris | reverse complement strand
AAGAGCGTAATACTATCTCACTTCTTGTTGCTGGCTTGAAGAAAGAGGTGCAGGCATTGATTGCAGAAGGAATTGCACTTGTGTGGGAATCGTACAAACTTGATCCATACGTACAGCGCTTAGCTGAGACTGTCTTCAGTTTCCAAGAAAAGGTTTGTTTTATCTTGCAAATTCTGCAATATTTTTTATATTTATATGTCAGTACTGTGCGATTAATCAGAAGTGGAATTGGGTAGCAGATGACCCATTAATGTAGCTCTTTGGTTAAGTAGCCGATTGAGTTGGCACAGACTGGCCAGCTGAATGGATCTTTTAGTATTACTGAAGTTGTTAGTCTTGCTGTATCTAAATAAAGAGAAGTGACTAACCATTACTGCATGATCATTGTTGCCTCTATCTAACCTGTCAAACTAAACATGCCATTTTTCCTAAACCATTTTAGGTGGATGATCTGCTCATTATTGAAGAGAAAATAGACCTGGAAGTGAGATCGTTGGAAACATGCATGTATGATCACAAGACGTTCTCCGAAATCTTGAACAGGGTTCAGAAAGCTGTGGATGACTTAAACCTTCATTCATATTCAAATTTGCCAATCTGGGTCAATAAGTTGGATATGGAGGTAGGTTTGAGATCAAGGAGTAGTATCTATTTAGAGGAAACATTTTAACTGGGTGCAAAATATTTTTTGATTATACTCCATAGTCACTCAGGGAAAAACCTGTCTTCTCATTCTCTGAAACTTTTGTATGCAGAAAATGCAAGACCTCTTTGTTTTTAGCTGTCGACTTCTGGGATCAATTAATTCTAAAGGGGAGTTGTGTCCTTTGAAGAAAAAAGTTTGATATATCTTGAATGCCTAGGAGGTACTGGGGAGCCAGGTAGATAAAGGGTGGTTGAAAATTTGCTATGGCAGAAGCAAAGACCCGTTGCCTTCATATTGTTCAGTTCTGCCTGTTAAGTGTCAGGTTATTGGACACTTCGTTGCAAAGCATTTAGAATTGTTTAATTCCATTAAAGTCCACGAGGACAGGAGAAGCTTTGAATTAAGGGAGAATTTACCAAAACTCTTAAACCTCTTTAATGACTTGGTGAAGGAACACTTGGCAATTTGAGGTGCCATAGTGTGCCTGGTGCCAGAATATACCTATAGTGGGTATCTTTGTGCAGTGAATATGCAACTTTTTTCTCTAATGTGCCTTATTTTCTTCAGATTGAAAGAATCCTGGGTGTTCGTTTGCAAGCTGGGCTGAGGGCCTGGACCCAAGTTCTTCTTGGACAAGCAGACGACAAAGCAGAAGTTGACATGGATACAGACGCTCCCCAAGTGAGCCATAAGCCTGGTGGTGAACCCAAGATCAAAGTAAGTTTTGTTGTAGGTTTTTTTGTTGTTGTTTTATTTTTCCTTATTGTCAATTACTTAGTGCAAGAATTATCTTTAAGGCTTATATGGGAAATAAATATTTTTTCTGCATGTGGTTTTGGAGGACTACTTGCCTCCTCCCATTTAAGTGCAAGTTAATTTTTCAAAAGCGCGTGCTACTTCTTGAAGTCCAAAATTCTTGTCTGTATTGTAGTACTATCTGTCAGTAGTAAAACTGTGAGTGTTTTACTGTTTCTGCAGAACGTTGTACATGAACTAAGAATAACCAACCAAGTGATATACTTGAATCCACCAATTGAAGAGTGTAGATACAAACTTTATCAAGAAATGTTTTCTTGGAAGATGGTAATCCTGTCACTCCCTAGGATTCAAAGTCAGAGGTACCAGGTAAGCGTAATGAAGTTGTATCTAACTCCTAGCAATTATTTTCACTTTGCAATTAATCGTGCTCAGTATCTTAGTGTGTTGCTCTAGAACTGAATTTGAGTGCTGTAGAAATTCGTCTGTATCACATGTATAATTGTGGTTCTTAGGTCGGAGTGCATTACGAGCTGTCTGAGGAAGAGAAATTCTATCGTAATGCATTGACAAGGATGCCTGATGGCCCTGCGGCTCTGGAGGAGTCGTACTCTGCTGTCATGGGAATTGTGACTGAAGTGGAGCAGTATGTCAAGGTAGGAGCCTGACACCACGTAATGCTACAGCTAAAATGAAGCTGGTTTTTCTCTTTTCCTGGGGGCTAGGGGTACACATGTCTTTTGGAATATACTAGAGAAGTGCTGAATGTTGTTTGTACAATACCTCAATTAGGTTTGGCTGCAGTACCAGTGTCTGTGGGACATGCAGGCTGAAAACATATACAACCGTCTTGGAGAAGACCTGAATAAGTGGCAAGCCCTTTTAGTTCAGATAAGAAAGGCGAGAGGAACATTTGACAACGCAGAAACCAGAAAGGAATTTGGACCTGTTGTCATAGACTATGGCAAGGTAAGATATTGTAATTATTGTTTGTGATAATTGCATTAAATGTCAGAATGAGTGTATAACAGAAAATAGCAAGGCTAACAAGTTACTATTATGTAACTTTATTTTATTTATGTTACTTTAATTTGTAGGTACAATCGAAGGTGAACTTGAAATATGACTCCTGGCACAAGGAAGTGCTCAGCAAATTTGGCCAGATGCTCGGTCAGAATATGACAGAGTTTCATTCACAAATTTCTAAGGTAAATCAAGTCCAAATTCCAGTTTTTCACTTTCAAATCAACTGTTCTAGACTTCTAAAATACTGATTTTGTGCTCCAAACAGTCCCGTCAAGAACTGGAGCAGCATTCAGTGGACACTGCCAGCACATCAGATGCAGTGACATTCATCACGTATGTGCAGTCCTTGAAGCGTAAAATCAAGCAATTTGAAAAGCAAGTTGAGGTATGTTGTCGTGCTAATGATGGTTACTCCTAGAAACATCAGGCTTAGCAATTAAGGTGCAGCTTCATGGCGTGCAAGTTCTCTTGGAACTTCATATCCTGAGGAATCCTGTGAACTCTGTAATGAGCACTTTTTAAAATGCGTTGAGTATTTAGCTGTGTGCTTACAGTTAGTTTTGTCTTTTTAAGTTGAAACCATTGTCTCTTGCAGCTTTATCGCAATGGTCAGCGCCTGCTTGAGAAACAAAGGTTCCAGTTTCCATCCTCTTGGCTGTACATTGACAACATTGAAGGAGAGTGGGGTGCCTTTAATGACATTATGCGTAGAAAGGATTCTGCCATTCAACAACAAGTAGCAAATTTGCAGATGAAGATAGTTCAAGAGGATCGTGCAGTGGAGAGCAGAACAACTGACTTGCTAACAGACTGGGAGAAAACAAAGCCCGTAACAGTAAGTAGTGATGAACACTTGTTCAGCAGATGAGGTAGTTTCTTTGCATTCGAGAAAAAGTAGGAGGTTTATTTTTATGCTTTTTTGCAGTTTTTTGTTTTAGGTGATGGTGGAAGTCTTTTTGAGGGTTCTATAATAACTTGCCCGTGTTTTGATTGGCAGAGGGAAATTTGCACTTAAAACATAGTCTTCTGTTCGGTGCAAAAAGCCAGATGGCTTCAGTTACTAACAAAGCTTTGGCTGAAACAAGGGATGTGTCAGGGGCATGCTTGCAGGAGGATTCAGAAGTGAGGTGCTTCCCCCACCCCCCTTTTTTTCCTAAATTGATATTTAATAAAGCCAAAAACTGCATGTAAAAGTGGGATAAGACTTATTCTGGATTAGTCTGTAGCCTTATTGTCAGCAAACTGGAAGTGGGAAAATAATGAGGCAAATAGACATTTACTATTTAGTTTGTTGTGTTTAACTTGACTTCAACTTGACTGTAGGATTTTTGGATTAATGTATCCCATGCAAATTTTAGGGAAACCTGCGTCCGGAAGAGGCTCTTCAAGCGCTTACCATTTACGAGGGAAAATTTGGTAGGCTGAAGGATGATCGTGAGAAATGTGCAAAGGCCAAGGAGGCTCTGGAACTAACAGATACAGGACTTCTCAGTGGCAGTGAAGAACGCGTCCAGGTACAACTTGCTTACACAACTTTCTGTCTGTCTCTTATAAAAACGTTTCGGTTCCATCTCTCTCTCCTTGTAGCCTGCAATATACTAGACAAGACACAATCTCCACACTCGTTTACTTCTAGCCTTATGAGATTGCCTGTGATCTCTTCCTCGACTGTCTTATTCTTGTGAAGCTATTAGGTGACCTGAGATGCAAAAATCTCATCTGGGTCATTTGCTATTGCAGCTCTTTTGAATTGGCAAGATACCTGAAGGATTTTGATGTGTTAGAAGTATTCTGTTTAACTTCCCCACACTAATAACTTTGGAGAAGTTAGGAGTAACTGCTGATGTTTGATACATTCTTTACTATAGGTAGCCCTTGAAGAGCTGCAGGATCTCAAAGGCGTCTGGTCTGAACTCTCTAAGGTCTGGGAACAGATTGACCAAATGAAAGAACAACCCTGGGTTTCAGTACAGCCTCGCAAGGTACTTCATTTCTGTATACATAAACAATGTGGCTACCACAAGTAGGAAATAATTACCACAAGGTAGGAATTAGACATGCTCAGTTGTCATCTTCCAGATAATTTTCAGTGTTTGGGTACCTTTTTCAGTATCTTGTGAGCATGTTTCTTCTCTTGGTAAGCTAAAAAAAATTCACGGGGTTTGTCACAACTTAAGTAGCTTTGCAGGGGATTTCTGCAATTCCAGTAGTTTTGAAATTGGACTGCATCTGCAGAGAAGAAACTGTGCTGTTCTTAAATAGGCTGTTAGGTCTCATTAGGGAAACTTCATTATCCGGTTGGATGAACAACTTCAGTTTTAATTCAGTGCTCAGGAGGTAGAGAGTGGTAGGAATACTAAGCCATAAACTGCCTCTGGCAGTACTGTGTCATAAATCTTAATCAGAACAATAGAATTACCTTCACAGCTATAGAGTAACCACATCTTATGCAAATACATATAACTCTAAAAGAGCTGCACTGTCTATAATACCTCAGTAGGGAGAGGCTTCCATAACAATATTTAGACAACTTTAAGCTTGTACAGCTATGCGCGCAGCTCTTGCAGAGAAAGATTTCATTGCTTTTGTGTTATGACAGCTTCGACAAAACTTAGATGGTATGCTGAACCAACTGAAGAACTTCCCTGCCCGCTTGCGACAGTATGCCTCCTACGAGTATGTTCAGAGACTTCTGAAGGGCTACATGAAGGTAAATTACACATACTTCAAAAGTGCATGTATTTTATAGTTCAGGTTCAAGGATATAACTTGCTTTTTTGTCTTCTGTAGATAAACATGTTAGTTATTGAACTGAAATCTGAGGCACTTAAAGATCGACACTGGAAACAGCTGATGAAAAGGCTTCACGTGAACTGGGTTGTGTCAGAATTGACCCTGGGTCAGATCTGGGATGTCGATTTACAGAGAAATGAAGCAATCGTGAAAGATGTACTGCTCGTGGCTCAGGGAGAGATGGCTTTGGAAGAGTTCTTGAAACAGGCTAGTATCAGCTTCTGTATGTATGCACGTAATAGCTAATCAGCTGTCACAGGCTGACAATTGTGCAGTAAACTTGTCAGCCTAAGCTGTTGATGCAAGTGCTGACACTCCATGGAACACTGTTTTGGGGAACAGCTTAAAGCTACATAAGCATCCTCTGATGAAACTTGCATTATTTGGGAAAAGCAGTCCTTGATAAACAAAGTGGGCTCTTTGCAGTCATTAAGTTTTACATAACTGCATAATATTCTCAATATTTTTTAACAAAAGTTTTGAGCATAAATCCAGAATCGTTGGGTAAAAAAAGGAAAATCTGATGACTCTAATGCATTTCTATTTTGTAACTGTGTTGGAGCAGAAATGATTGATGTCGTATCTTAAATATTTTTTTTTTTTCTTCAGATAAGAGAAGTGTGGAACACTTATGAACTGGACTTGGTCAATTACCAGAACAAATGTCGTTTGATTCGTGGCTGGGATGACCTTTTCAATAAAGTAAAAGAGCACATTAACAGTGTGTCTGCTATGAAGCTGTCACCATACTACAAGGTAGAATGGAGAACAGAGCTAAAGAATCTTCATTTAATTCTGCCTTCCCCTCTTGTTTAGTTTATGTATTTGTCAGCAGGGATTATATTCACTATTTAAGTTGAAAATTAATTTCATTTGCATACTTTGTAACTCTCAAACAGCTGCTTCCACTAATAATTACTAACAGTCAAACTTTTGATACTGTTGAAATGAGTATTAACGCAGTGTTTAAACTTCAGGTGTTTGAGGAAGATGCCCTTAGCTGGGAAGACAAGCTGAACCGTATCATGGCACTCTTTGATGTCTGGATAGATGTCCAAAGGCGGTGGGTGTACCTGGAGGGTATCTTCACTGGTAGTGCAGACATCAAGCACTTGCTGCCTGTGGAGACCCAGCGGTTCCAGAGGTAACTTTCTAATTGTTTTGTTCTTTTCTTGCCTCCTTTGGGGCACCACCTGGACAGGCCTGCAACTTTTATGACTTCAACATAGCGCTCCAAGTTGAAGCACTAACTGTATTCTTAGCTGGTTCAACTGGATTACTGTCCTGCGGTAGTCCTAAGTTCATCAAGCAAACAAATACGACAAGAGGTGCGTGTAGACAACTATGACAAGACCTAAGTTTATAGTAACAGGCTGATGTAAAATTTTAAGAATATGGTTGGGATTCAGGTGGGTTTTCTTGCTAGTTCCAGTCAGCTACCTCAAGGATTTTTTCTGATGTGGTGGCTGCAACAAGCAAGCTGATTTCTGTTGCCACAGCCTGTAGTTACACCCTTCAACCTTCGTTTTCTTTCTCTGCTTTAAGCTGCTCTGGACATCCTTATTCATTCCACGTGCTTCCAGTCAGATAAAAAATCAGATTTTTGCATTTCTTCAGGAAATTAAGTAGACCTTCAGTAGTGAAACTGATAGATTGAACATTGCAAAGAAGTCAGAATTCGTTGTTCTGGATTTGAGGAAGATGAAGAGCTATTTTTTTGAATTTAGCTTTGTTTTCAGTAGGACAACCACAACAACTAGAGAGGCAGTAGTCATTTAGAGACAGCTTTGGTAACTGCAGGCCTATGGTTACTGAATTTGCACTAATGTACTGTGTTATTTTACTTGCAGCATCAGCACTGAATTTTTGGCACTCATGAAAAAGGTGTCCAAGTCTCCACTTGTGATGGATGTTCTTAACATTCAAGGTGTGCAGAGGTCATTAGAGAGACTGGCAGACTTGCTTGGGAAGATACAAAAAGCACTGGGAGAATACTTGGAAAGAGAGAGGTCCTCTTTCCCTCGGTAAGAAGCTGTCTTTAGCGGACTCTTGAAGCAAAGTAGCTTGATGTTTCTGGGTGGAATCAGTGTGGTGTTCTGCAAAGCATCAGCCATTTTTTACATATTGCATATATAAGTTGTTACAACCATTTGAATGTCTGTTGTCTAAACGCAGAATTCAGTTATAGCTACTTCTCAGAAGTAGTTTCCCTTGCTTTCTCATCTGTTGCTGGTCGTAGGATTCAGATACTGCTTAAGGAACCATTGCAACTGATTTCCGTAAACTGGAAGATTCTATTTTGAACCGTTTAGTTCTCTCATGTGATTGAAGGATACTGTCTAAACTGACTCATTTAAGTCATTGGTTCTGACTTACCTGTAGTCCTCAACTGACTTGTCACTTAGCATGAGAGTAAGGGTGAGGGAGGTACTGAGTGGGAGTTCTCCCTGCCTAATGGACTTAATTCAGTCCCAGGCTCTGCTGTGGGTATTTTGGGGATAGATAGGTAAAGAAAATGATCCACAGTGTAAAGCACGTATACACTTTTGTATGGTACGGACCACATGAAATGAGCCTTAATCTTAAAACTGAAGTATCATTCTAGCAAATTTATGGTTTCTGCACACTTGCGGTGTTGGGGAAATGGGTGGCAGTTACTCCTGTATAGTGGCCATCTCTGAAGCATTAATAAATTAAAAGTGATAGTTGGACTTCTGGTATAGATCTAATTTTATGTATTTATTAGGTTTTATTTTGTTGGTGATGAAGACTTGCTTGAAATCATTGGGAACAGCAAAAATGTTGCTAAGCTGCAGAAGCACTTCAAGAAGATGTTTGCTGGTGTTTCTAGCATTATTCTCAATGAAGACAATTCTGTGGTTCTTGGGATATCCTCACGTGAAGGAGAGGAGGTATAGCTGCAGTATTTCTTTTCAAATAAAATTCTCAAAATAAGTGACTGTGGGCTGACTTAAACCTCATTCTTGCAGGTGCTGTTCAAAACACCCGTTTCCATCACGGAACATCCCAAGATCAATGAGTGGCTCACTCTTGTTGAGAAAGAAATGAGAGTGACCCTTGCTAAATTGCTTGCAGAATCTGTTACTGAAGTAGAAATCTTTGGAAAAGCAACCTCAATTGATCCAGCAGTTTACATCTCTTGGATTGACAAGTACCAGGTATCAATATGGAACACTTAAGCATACTGCACCTTGGTTACTCAGTGAGGAAAACTGTCTGATGAGGATTTTTGTTACACAGGCTCAGCTTGTTGTCCTGTCAGCCCAGATTGCGTGGTCTGAGAATGTCGAGTCAGCCCTCAATGGTGTGGCTGGAGTTGGAGACAACAGTCCTCTCCACTCTGTGCTAGCTAATGTTGAGGTCACGCTCAATGTCCTGGCAGACTCTGTGCTGATGGAGCAGCCACCTCTTCGCAGAAGGAAACTGGAACACTTGGTAAGTAAAAGCTTCCTTCCCTCTTCTGGGTTTGCAGGTGAGGATCTTCGGAAGCTTCATGAAAAGATTGAGTAGTCTAAGACTTACTTTTCCTCTAGGAAAAAGTTTTGTGCAATTTAAGCAACTGCATCAAGCCCTGATCCTGTAGGTGGCAGTAGGTTTTCACTCTAATCAGCTTAATGCACGATAGCACAATATAGGTTAGCTCACTGAATTGATCTTCAAACCAGTTCTTCCAAATATGGAAGTTACTTATTTCTCCGTGCAAATGTGAAATATCTCATGAAGTTGCGTATTATTGTAATATATTTTTGTTCATAGATAAGGATTGAGAGGAGAAGGAAAGTTAAAATCTTCCTGGGTTATTTCTGTAAAAGGGAAATATCTGGTCTGTTTTAGGAGTACTTGTCTTCATAGTTCTTGGCAAGTAAAATACCTAGTTCAGTAGCACAGTAGTAACAGACTGACTGGAGTGCTTCACTCAAAGCTGGAGAGGTCCTTAACCACAGCAGTTAACATCATTAGTTTTGGTTTTGTAGCAATAGATCTTAAGGCAGAGACTGTTGCTTGTAGGTCGTGATTTCTAAGTGGCAGCAATCTACTATGCTAATTAGAGGAGCTGTAGGATTCCTGGCTTTACGGGCCATGGCTTGTGTTGCTGTGGTCTAAGGAGTTACTTTGTCCTCCAGATCACCGAGCTGGTGCACCAGAGAGATGTTACGAGATCACTGATCAAAAGCAAGATTGACAACTCCAAATCCTTTGAGTGGCTCAGCCAAATGCGATTCTACTTTGACCCAAAACAGACAGATGTGTTGCAACAGCTGTCCATTCAGATGGCAAATGCCAAGTTCAACTATGGTTTTGAGTACCTTGGTGTTCAGGATAAGCTAGTACAGACTCCTCTTACCGACCGCTGTTACCTGACAATGACACAAGCCCTGGAGGCAAGACTTGGAGGATCACCATTTGGTAAGTTTGTACTGAAGTACAATAAAAACAGCCTTCCTAATATGTACCTTTAATGTAAACATGCAGAACAGTTACTAAAATATTGAAGAACAAAACAGTCCCCAAAAGACCTTAACGGTTGTAGGTTTCACTGAACCCTCTTGTCAGGGACCATTAGAATCAGCGTGCTGGCAGATTATGTGATAGGCAGAGGTACCTCAGATGATAAAACATGTCTGTCCCACTTTGAAAACAGGTCCTGCTGGTACTGGTAAAACAGAATCTGTTAAGGCTCTTGGACATCAGCTTGGCCGTTTTGTGTTGGTGTTCAACTGCGATGAAACATTTGACTTCCAGGTAAGCTGTTTGATGAAAAAAACTGTAGTCTTTGCTAACAAGCAATAGGAATCTCCTCAGAAGCCCGAAACGGTGTTTATTTTCAGGTTGATTATCTACAAGTCTTAACTGAGCTGGTATCTGCAAGTCATACAGATGCTCTGTTACCAAAAAATGCCTAAAGCAGAAGTGGAGCAGAACATGACTGCTGGAGGGGTTCTGGGTTTTTAGAAGAGGTGGTTCTACAGCAGCAAATGGAGGGAAAAGAAGAGGCAGTACAGGGCGGGGCCTTAAGACTGGCTTCAGAAAAGTAACTGTTTAGCTTGCACTGATAGTACTGGTTTAATGGAGAACAGATGAGAGTGTGAGACTGCCAAAGTAGCTGTACTATTACCAAATCACCCTGTGCAACGTAACTGTGGAGTTTGCCTCAACATGTGAAAGGTTCTTCAAAACTAAAGAAAATTTACCTGGATATTTCAAAATGAATGACATTTTCAAGCTGAAAACCAGATTAAATGCCTGTGTAAAATGTAACACAGCAAAAATCTCAAATTAAAAACCTGTCAGGTGTATGGGTAAAAAGCGATATAAAATGTGAATGAGGAATTGCGATACTTCACGGACTCTGCCAGGTTGCCCGTCTGTTGGTTTTGGCTCTGAACAGCTGTATTTTGATCGGACAAATCAGGGTCCATTTAATCAGCACGTGGCCTGTAGTGGTGACTGCAAGAACATACCTAGGGAGCAGTAAGATTACAGATAGTGGCTGAAATTACTTCCTTGCCCCAGTCCTCTTCCTGCCTCTGGCAGTTGTGAGGATCAGGAGGTCCCAAGCTGAAATGGGTTACTCTATTCATACTCCAGTGAACCTTTCTCCAGGTACTCATTTCTCCCTTTAAATCCACGTGCACACTTGTTTCTCTAGCATTCTCTACCAGAGAGTTTCACTGCATTGCTGTGTGATTTATGGAAGAGTGCCGCCTTTTGTCTTTTTTTTAATGCTTCATTTGTTCTTGTAGTGGAGAAGGCTGAACAGTTGATTCCTGTTCATCCTAAACCAGTGGCTTTTAGACCTTTGTCATATTTCCTCGTGTTGCCTTTTATGGAATCTTACTGTAAAGGTTGTTCTTTCAGTGGTAGCCTGATTATATTCTGGCCCCCCCAATTTGCTGTACTAAAATGTGTTGTAATTCTAGTATCCTCCCTGCAATAAAGGACTAGGACTGCACATGGTACTAATCCTGTCAGCGAACAAAACATGATGCAGTGGCCTTACCTTGCCTGTCTTGTGAATGCAGTGCAGAACAGTATCTGTAGGAAGTTATGATCATCTTCTGTGATTCTATGAAGTAGCAAACATCCGAAAGTCAGTTAGAACCTTCTATAACTCTCATAATACTGCAAAGATTATAACATATATAAATACAGCTTCTTCCTGCCTTGGATGCATTGTGTGAAGTTCTCTCCTCCGCTCCCTTTGCCTACGCATAGGCAAGAATAATCATGCAATTTGAGTGAATTTTCCCCTCTACGTGCAGGCAATGGGACGCATCTTTGTGGGACTTTGCCAAGTGGGTGCATGGGGCTGCTTTGATGAGTTCAACAGACTGGAGGAGCGTATGCTATCTGCGGTTTCACAGCAAGTGCAGTGCATCCAGGAGGCCTTGCGAGAGCACTCCAACCCCAACTATGACAAGAGTATGTAATTGTTTGTTCCTAATAGCATTGTATAACATCTCTAACATCCTTCATGCTGCTTTGTTGCTCAGTTACATTTCTTCCAAACAATCCAAGAATGAAGGCACTTTCTATCAAAACTTAAAAACTTGAAGTAACTTCAATTGGTAGAAATTTGTTTGAGTATTTGAGTTGCAGTGCTAGAAGACCTGCTGTCCATTACTGCAGGAAACTAAAATAGAATAAAGTATGATTTCTGTTCAATCAAGGGTGATTGATCACTGATTCAGGTATAACTAAATGCATTCTCTTTTCAGCTGCAACACCTATTACTTGTGAGCTGCTGAACAAACAAGTCAAAGTGAGCCCTGACATGGCTATCTTCATCACCATGAATCCTGGTTATGCAGGCAGATCGAATCTGCCTGACAATTTGAAGAAGTTGTTCCGTAGCTTGGCAATGACAAAACCAGATCGTCAGTTGATTGCCCAGGTCATGCTGTACTCCCAAGGTTTCCGTACAGCTGAAGTGCTTGCCAATAAGATAGTACCATTCTTCAAGTGAGTAAAAAGTTTGGCTCCAATCAGTAAAAATAGAGCTTATTGTTTAAAGCTATAATGTTCTTTGTCACTGGCTAAGGGCATTGTGCAGCAATCATTTCAAGTAACCAGTGGCGTTTACTGAGTGTTGTGTTGGTCCCCATTGAGAATGAAATTGGATTCTGTCTCTTTTGCTTAGGCTTTGTGATGAACAGCTGTCCTCCCAAAGTCACTATGATTTTGGCTTGAGAGCATTGAAGAGTGTGCTGGTTAGTGCAGGTAATGTGAAGAGGGAGAGGATTCAGAAGATAAAGCGTGAGAAAGAAGAGCGTGGTGAAGTTGTTGATGAAGGAGAAATCGCTGAGAACTTACCAGAACAAGAGGTAATATGCATGTGAACTCTACATCAGTGATAAAGTACAGGACGCGCTAAACAAAGCAAGTAACCTTGCAGAGTTTACCATTTAGTGTTAAGCCAAGCAAGCAAAGTAATGTTAGTTACAAAAGGAGGTAATTTGATAGTTTAGAAGCACCAAGTTGAACATGTCTTAGGAGTCCCTGAGTCATAGACTTGTTCTTATGAGGCCTCAGCACTTAATACCAAGAGTGTAGTGAAGAGGCTTAAGAAACTACAGGTGTACAAACTGAAAATTAATAGAAATTCATTGTGTAGTTTCAAAATTGAAATCCCATCAGTGGTTGCTTTTACCAAGACCACCGTGGTCTGGTGCTTTATCAGTGAAGTATTTAGTGAGATATGCCTTGTCCAGCAGATTTGATGAAGCGAACTTAACATCTTAACTAAAACGTGACTCTCTTGACAGATCCTGATCCAAAGTGTATGTGAAACTATGGTACCAAAACTGGTTGCAGAAGACATTCCACTGCTGTTCAGTCTCCTTTCTGATGTGTTCCCTGGAGTACAGTATCATCGTGGGGAGATGACAGCCTTGCGAGAGGAGCTGAAGAAAGTGTGTCAGGAAATGTACCTTACTTATGGTGATGGAGAAGAAGTTGGTGGCATGTGGGTTGAAAAGGTAAAATACAAAACTGAAAATGTGGAATTGAAGTTTATAAGACTAAACTCTGCTTTTTTTATTATGAAAGGTAGAAAGCTTTTTCCTCTTTCTTGTCCTCAGTGAGCAGTATGTAGAAGCTTAGATGATTACTGAAGTTAAGAATTGATACATCATTTGTTCTGCTGCAGGTTCTTCAGCTGTATCAGATTACACAGATAAATCATGGATTGATGATGGTTGGTCCCTCTGGGAGTGGAAAGAGCATGGCTTGGAGAGTACTTCTTAAAGCCCTGGAACGGCTCGAGGGTGTGGAAGGCGTTGCTCATATTATAGATCCAAAAGCAATCAGCAAAGATCACCTGTATGGAACTTTGGATCCAAACACCAGAGAATGGACAGATGGCTTGTTCACACATGTCTTGAGAAAGTGAGTCTTCAATAGCACAAACGAAAAATGGCCAGTACGTTTGTGCCATGGATATCTGGCCTTACTTGATTCTTTGTTTTCTACCTCAATAAATATTTCCTTTAATGCAGAATCATAGACAATGTGAGAGGTGAACTACAGAAACGTCAGTGGATTATCTTTGATGGCGATGTAGACCCTGAATGGGTTGAGAACTTGAACTCTGTCTTGGATGACAACAAACTACTGACTCTGCCAAATGGAGAACGTCTCAGCCTTCCACCAAATGTATTGTTACTTTTTATATGATGTTTGCATGCTGTCCTATGAACTTCTTGCTTTTACCTTAACTTCTGCTAGTGCTGTCCCTCTTTCTCATCACAAGCAGAGTAATACTGATCTCGGTTAGTGGTTTGCTGGAGTTAGGAGCTGTTGAGGAAACAAGCATTTCATGTTATGCTTCCTCTGACCCTGCAAACTTTGTGCTCTATGTAACAGTCAATAATGAGCTTATGTAAGGATAGTTTAATGCTGCTGTTGATTATTCAGAGACTCAGTATGAACTGACTTATTTTGCAAGGACTCTGGTTTGGGTGGAGGGAGTTTTTAGTTTTGTTTTGCTTTTGTTTGGTTGGGTTTTCTTCAAACCCTTGTTTTAAATTTCTATGCTTTAGGTGCGTATCATGTTTGAGGTACAGGATCTGAAGTACGCTACTCTGGCTACTGTGTCGAGGTGTGGTATGGTCTGGTTCAGTGAGGATGTTCTCAGTACAGATATGATATTCAATAACTTCCTGGCCAGACTAAGGAGCATTCCTCTGGATGAAGGTGAGGAGGAAGCTCAGAGAAGGCGGAAGGGCAAAGAAGATGAAGGAGAAGAAGCAGCATCCCCAATGTTGCAGGTATAACTTAAATTACATTATGGAATAATGCAGTAAGAACACAGGTATTGCGGGAATTTATGATAGCTAATCACAGAAAAGCTGGCTTTCTCTTTACCTCTTTTTTTCTATTTTTTAAAGAATTTTTTATTTTTAAAAGAAAT
>NW_010416763.1:14997-24507 GCF_000710305.1 Buceros rhinoceros silvestris | reverse complement strand
GCGGTTGTGGGCAGTTGTGGCCGAGCCGGTGGCGCGGGGTCCTCAGTGTAGGGTCTCGCCGTGTGAAGGGGGGCCGAAAAGCTGCAGCGCGCAGGTGGAGCCCCGCAGGTCGGCTCCCGCCCGGGGGACCTCGGCCCGCCTTGGCAAGGAGGCGGTGTCTCCGGCTCACATGGACCGAGAAGGGACCCGAGCGTGAGGCGGGCGCAACCGCTTCCCGCTCCTGTTGGCTGCAGCCATCCCTCTTCCAGAAATAATGTGACGGACAAACTACTTGGTGCCTCTTCGATCCCTGTTTTTTGAATAGGGCTGTGACGGCCAAAACCGCATTTTAGTGTAAATTTACTGTTTGTGCGTTCGTATGATATTTCCAATTTTAATTCCACAGATAACAAGGTGCTGAAGAGCTCAATGTCATGACTTGAAGGGAGAGAGGGTTGTGCATGGAATGAAGAGTGGCTTTGTTTTACTAACGAAGAGTGAGCTGTTCCGTTCCGGATAGCACATACTTTCTGGTAAGCTTTAGTAAGATGGACGTCATACTATTTGATATTCTGTGGTTCTGCCATCTCACAATTATTTCTACAGTGAATTCTAACACATAAAATTCTCAACACAGTGAGAATTTTAACACATTTATCCCCTACATCATTGAAATAAACACACTGACACCGTTGTCACCTGATTTTCCAGCATGTTTGCTGACAACCCGAGTTGAGTGGTGCAGTTGATCTGCATGAGGAAAGGGATGCCATCCAGAGGAACTGTGACAGTCTTGAGAGGTGGGCCTGTGTGAACCTCATGAGGTTCAGCACGGCCAAGTGCAAGGTTCTGCACGTGGGTCAGGCCATCCCAAGCATGGGTACAGGCCGGGCAATGAGTGGATTGAGAGCAGCCCTGCAGAGAAGGACACAGGAGTATTGGTGGATGAAAGCCCACATAAGAGCTGGCAATGTGCACTCACAGCCCAGGAAGCCAACTGTATATGGGGCTGCATCAAGAGAAGCGTGGCCAGCAGGTTGAGGGAGGTGATTCTCCCCCTCTGCTCCACTCTTGTGAGACCCCACCTAGAGCACCGTGTTCAGCTCTGTGGTCCCAAGCATAAGAAAGACATGCACCTGTTGGATTGGGTCCAGAGGAGGGCCACAAAGATGATCAGGGGGCTGGAGCACCCCCTCTGTGAGGACAGGCTGAGAGAGCTGGGGTTGTTGAGCTTGGAGAAGAGAAGGCTCCAGGGAGACCTTACAGTGGTCTTCCAGTATTTAAAAGGGGCCTACAGGAAAGATGGGGAGGGACTCTTTTATCAAGGGCTTTAGTGATAGGATAAGGGATAACAGTTTGAAACTGAAAGAGCGTAGATTTAAACTAGATTTCAGGAAGGGTGTGAGGGTGGTGAGACACTGGAACAGGTTGCCCAGAGAAGTTGCGGGTGCCCCATCTCTGGAAGTGTTCAAGGTCAGGCTGATGGGGCTTTAAGCAATCTGGTCTAGTGGAAGGTGTCCTTGCCCACAGTGGGGAATTGGAACTAGATGATCTATAAGGTCCCTTCCAACCCAAACCATCCTGTCATTCTGTTATTTTATTATATAGCAGTAAAAATGAGAAATCTGCACCTCTCTGCCACAGTAATAGCCTCAGAAAACTGGGAGTGTACATCTGGCCAATTTCCTATTTCAGTGTAAAGAATTTACCCATAGAGTTTTAATTTCAGGTCAAAAGCAATCGTAAGATTCCTGCTTTATGCCTGAGATGCACAAAAACAGCCATGTTGGGCCCCTGACTGCATTCCCCTGTTCGGGGAGTGTAGTCAGATGAGTTGAGGAGCCCAGCTTGCTGAGTCCAAGGGTGGCTCCTTTGCTGAAGAGAGCTGTGGTGGGGATAGCTAAAAGCAAGGGCCTGCCCCTCCTTGCCCTGGGGAGCTGCTTTTAAGGAGAGAATTTACCACCGGCTCCTGTTACCATGATAGACACCAGCGGAGCACTTCAATACGCTGATACCACTCCTTCGTTACCGTCCTCTGTGCTGCACTGTCCCTGGGGTGGGCAGGGTTACCTGACCTAAGAATTAGCTTTAGGCTATAGCATTAGTCACACAGCACAGTCATGTAGCATAGTAGCATCAGCAGCATGTGATGACATGATAATGACACAGCAGTCCTGTGTCATTAGTCACAGCATTACAGGAGGTGTCCGGGGAGGTGCCTGTAACGCAGGCAGGCAGCTAGCACGGCATCCGTATCCACATCAGGCTCAAAGCGGGGGCCAGCCATACCCAAATCCTGCAAGCAGCTTCAGTGGGATTTCAGAGCGAGGGTAACCTGTGACGCAGGGAACCTCTGTACTCCAGATAAGGGACAACCTACGACAAGGACAGTATCTTTCATGAAGTTTTCACCACTTCAGGCCACAGTACGAGATGAATGGTTCATGAGGGAGCAGTGAGGGCCGGCTGCTCCAGAAGGGGTGATGAGCTGGGAGCAGAGCATGATACCAAGGCAGGCGGGAGCAGTTGCCTCATCAACAAGGAGCTGGCATGCTGTGTAAGAGAGTTCTGGATTTACTTTAAATGTAATGCTCTTAAGATTAAACACAATTTTAGCTAAGATAAGATTCTATATTCCCTTTTGATGAAAACCAGCTGCCATTTGTGTGTGTGTACATATGTGTGCATACCTGCACTGTCATGAGTAATTAAACAAAGTCGCACAGGAAGAATATTCCAAGATGAAAAAAAACCAAACCCCAAACTTATACAGGTCTTAGATTTCAGGTCCAGGATATCAGAATCTTGGAGGGATGACAGAAAACACCGTCATCTCAGGGACAAAAATCTCTTATACAAAAATTTTAGATGATGATTGGAAAGAAGAGCCACCTCCTTGTGAAATCTGAGAAATTAAATTAAAATAATTTAAATGAATAGACAATTTGTACAAATGAAAGCATCATAATGTGCTGTGTCTTCTGAACACATTATTATTCTCTAAGAGCTCTACAAACATAAACAGTGTAATGATATCCCTCGATTCACAATCTGAGGCTGAAATTAAAAATAGAAAAGGATTATCTTCTTCTCTAAAGCTCTTTTTATTTCTGAGTTTGACAGGGAAACCACTGGCCTGGTGTGGTGCTTTAGTGTTTGGTGCAGTTTCGGTAGCAGGGGATGGGCTGCTGGAGTGGCCCCTCTAAGAAGCTTCTTGAAAAGCATCACCCACCTGCCTGCTTCTGCTCCAATTTGGCCCTGTCTCTGGCCAAGGCTGAGCTAATAAGCACCTCTGCAAATAAACCTGTTTAAGGGGGGAAACTGGTTTTGCAAGGGCTTTTGTTTTGGGAGCTCTCTTTTGTTTTGGAGGAGGTAGGATGAAGAGGGAGCAGCCATGTGGGAATCAACCATTCCATCACCCAGGGTAGTGAGGAAGAGGTTGGGGAGACACACTGGAGCAGTCATTTCCCTTTGGCCTGTGATGAGATGGCAAGCTGAGACCTGGTAGTGCTCAGAGATCACCAGTGGAGAAACAGTCAGTTTGCAGAGAGCCGTGGAGAAGCCCACACTAGAGCAGAGAGCTGTGGAGAAGCCTGTGCTGCAGTAGGCTGTTGATCCTGACTTTGAGGAAGATTTTCCCTCGGGCAGCTCAGTGCTAGGAGAATCTCTGCTGGCAGAAGACCCCCACGCTATCTGTAGAAGTTCACAGAGGACTGTCTCCTGTGGGAGGGACGCTACGGTGCCACAAGGTAGAATTATGAGGAGTGTTTCCCTTGAAGAAGAGCGAGCAGCAGAAGCAGCATGGAGTAGACTGAGACTGACCACAATCCCTCATCCTCTGACCCCACGTCACCGTGTCTTACTGTCCCACTCTGATTCAGCTGGTGAAATGGTAGTGGTTTTCTTGATAAATTAAGCTGATTTTGTTTCCCCAAGCCAAGTCTGTCTTTTGCCCATGACCAGAATTGGTGAGTGAGCCCTCCCTGTCTCTTGTCTCACCCCTTAAATCATTTGTTGTATTTTCTCCTACTGGAATGAGAGAGTGGCTGTGTGGTGCTTAGTCACCAGCTGGATCTAAACCACAACATCTGGCACAAAGAGTATCATGCCATTGTGGTTTCTAAAGTATATCAAGTCACATTTTGAATGATCAACTCATGCTGCTAAACAGGGTGATGAAGTTCTGAATCTGAATGTATGTGATATCTCACAATGGTATGGACTCATTATGGAAATTTCTACCACCATATGGATACATCTGTCATTCCAGTATTGTGTCTTAGTCTCTTGAGCCTGGGTCTACTCGCTCATATCCCCATGCCTCTTCTTCATTCAGATGAAGCTACACTGCTCGCAAGGCCTCTCCCTTCTTTCCTTTCCCATTCTCTTGCCAGCAGTGCCTCTGCCTTTTTCTGGTCAGTGTTGCCGGGAGGCTGAGGAGAGTTCTAGGTCCTAGCAGGAACTTGAGAGAGAAGGGGAGGGTTGTACTGGATATGGATAACATCTCATGCTAACTTGCAGTGCAGCTTTTGCCATGAAAGGAAGGCTCCCCAAGGAGCCCTGCATTCTCCCCACGGAGATCAGGAGGAATTCTCCTTCTCACACCAAGCTACCTCTGCTCAAAAGCTCAGTGATCCACTCTGAAAGATTTAATGCTATCATGGCAGTTAGTAGTGTTCTGATCCAATTTCTGGCAAGACTCAAATGCCTTGGGTTGGCAAGGTGGGTTGGGTGCCCTCTACAACCCAGGTGAAGCAATGAAATCAAACAGAAACCTGTGGCTTGGGATCATTAAGAGGCTTCGTTCAGTGTATAATGACTGAAAAGGAGCTAGCATGCATTCAGCATGAAAGACAGATTGCCCAGATAAGGCCCTAATTATATATTTAACAGACACTGCATTTAAACCCAATTCTCCCTTGAGTTTGTGATCATGTTCAGTGGTTTGGAGAAATACGAGCCGGTGTGTCAGAGCAGAGGGCACAAAGATCAATGACAAACATTCAGGTCAGGTGCTACTGGATTAGTGGAAATATGACATCAAAGATGAAAATAGGTGCTTAGTTGGGATTAGTATCAAACCAGGGGTTGTCAGCAGGTGTGACTTTTGAAGTGGACTTATGTGTGGGTGTCGCATATGTTATCTAACAAAGAGGCAAAATACTTTCCAAATTGTAGTGTGTCTGAATTTTTTTATTGTAACCTGTAACAGATTCTTTTTTAAAAAAAAAAACAACCTCAAGGCTGTTCATTTATCCCAGACCAATCCATTTTTTGCCATACAGCTACATACAGGAGTTTTATCTGTATTGTGTCAGAAGGAGTTCCAGGAGAACTCATATGATTGATGTTCACAGGAGGCATAAACTTCAAGGACAAAGTGGGCTTATCACCACATTAGCCAGGGTGCCTTACCGTATGCGCTAAGGAGATCAAATGTTTATTTCTTTGAACTCCCAAGAGCAGTGGGAGAACTTAGACTTCCTGCAATCACTATTCTGGTTATGATTGGCCCATTTTTAACTGTTGCTGATCTCCTTAGGAGCATGCTCTTACATGGTGCTGGCAGCTTCTTCTGAGCAAGGACACCTTGTCCCATCTTTTGTCAGTTCCTCCAAGCTGTGCCAGAGCACCAGGGGAATTTGGTCTGAACGATTCCCTCATGTTTGAAGTATTTCCAGGATACTCCCTCCCCTACAGTTTACTAGAGGTCCTTCTGATTTCTTTGCTTGGGGAGTTGAATTAAGGCTTTCTCACAGCTTGTTTCTAGAGTCTTAAGAACCCTTTTCACATGGCTTGCTTTCTTTCTTCTTAATGAAATTATTCCTTTTTTTTTCCCCTCTCATGCTTGAGACTTGTGCCTTCAGTACTAATAGAGGGGAGACTCTCATTTTCTTACCATGCTGTGAAGTGTGGCTTACAACATCCCCTAGCATCCCAAATTTTCTGTTCCGATAGATGTTATCAGTTGCATTAAAGCTTTAAAGGCAGAGGGAAGAGAGACTAGAATAGATTTATACTTTACTGCTTATTCATGAAGTAAGGAACTTTTGGATTTTTTTGCTTCCTTTATGCATTAAAGTTTTAGTGCCCCTTTGAAAACCTGGACCACAAAATAATTTACAAGTGAAGCCCCAACTGGCAAAGTGATTTCTTTTTCACACTGTGTGACTGCTGTGTGTCTTTGTTAAATTTTTATTGCTTGTTCACTCACGCAGTAATGCTTATCCGAAAGCAGCACATTTGTGCTGGGGAGCCGGCAGAGCGGGCCTGCCCTGGGAGGGATTCTGAGGCCCAGGAGACCCCAGCCTGGCTGGGCAGTGCCCTCGTGGGCAGGGTGCTGGGCTGGAGTGGTGACAGGACCTGTTGATGGTCCAGCAGTCATCAGAGAAGATAAGGCTGCAAGTCGCTCCAGCCCCTGGGCAGCAGGCAGGGGTCCTGGGGGAGGGTGGTCAGAGCACCATAGCCTGCCTGTGCACTCTGAGCCCTGATGATTAGGATGAGGGAGGTTCTTCCAGCAAGACACCACCTAATGTGTTTGGTTTTGCAAGCATACCTCCTGCATTCTCCCAAGCTGAATTTCATGCTATTTAATTGCACTGTTGTTGTAATATAGCTCACCTGCATTTCAGTGGTGAGGCTTGGGACGTGATGGTTAAGGAGCAAGTGCAGCTTTGTCCAGGCAGCCCAGGTTGGTACGTGCTGTTTGTCAGGCAGTGGTCCTTTTTCACAAGGCACTTCCATTTTAGTTTATTGTGGAATGATTTATTGCCAGAGCCAGCAAAAGGAGGCAACTGTGACAAACACACGTAAATACTCTGAAAAAAAATCCGTTTGGGAGCGGATAAAGTAAATGAGACAAGCAAGGTGGAGGACTCCCTGGACCTCTGTTTGGCTGACCCCAGCCAGTGGGTGGGATGAAGTTAATTCAGCAGCAGGATGTTTTGCACAGTCAGTAACATCTGCCGTAAGCTGAGTATATCTCCTGGGTTTTGGTAACGTTTGGAACTAATTCCAGACCTTTTCCTTCATTTAGCTTTTTCACGCTGAAGAATGATAAATATTTAGGCTGTCTACAGCACCTCTGATCCAACCCACTTCTCTGCCCCTTCCTCAAGGAAAAAATAATATTTGATGTGTCTTCAGTTCAGTAACTGCTATAGCACAGGTGGTAACAACACAGCAGTAGAGCAGCTGAGCATAGCAAGCCTGTCTCTGAAGTAAAAGGATTTGGTGTTGGCTTTGCTGTCTGCTGGTGGCACAGGCTGCTGACCTCAGGAGCTGACCTGTGGGAGCTGGGCCAGTGGAGCCTGAACCTACTGATGAGTTTCTAGATAGTGCAAAAGCCCTAGACTTCTTTGCCCGTGAGAGGGAAAAGCAAGCAGTCCTAGTAGGGAGGATTAACAAGGTCATAATCATAGGATTAAAAAAAAATTGAAGTCCACAGGGGAACAAATCAGAAAAAAAAAAAAGTACCCTTCTTGGATTTATTGCCTAAAGTTACTGGGCATAAACTTGAAGACTTAAATATGCATTCTTTTTAGTGATTTTGAAATAACCTTAAAACGGCAACACACAATAGGACATTGCCTGGCTTCTTCCAGCACCTTCTGCCCTTATCATGCACATTCTAGCAACCAGAGCCCTCCGCCCCCCCAGCCCTCCAAGGGCTGCCCTCTTCTCTTGTGAACCAGTCTTTTCTTGGGAGAAACCAAGCAGAAAAAGGATTACCTACACCTAAATAACTCCTATTGGGGCTGGCTAAACATTTGTTGGTGTTATCCACTTGGTAAGCAGGGGAATGCAGTCAGTATGTGTTTAAGTGTCTGAACTTGTTCAAGCTCACAGTCCTCACTCAGTTCAAGCTCACAGTCACAGGTTAGCCTCCAAACTGGAAACAGCTACAGGAAGTAGTACAGCTGTTTGTGTAAAAGCCCAAATCAATGGGTAAAGCTGCCACTTTGTCTTACAGAGAGCATCAGTCTCTCCACAACTAAGGTTTCAGCAGTTCAGAAATTTATTTTCAGCCAAATAATAAACATTATCTGACCTTCCAGTAAAAACCTGTATTTGAGCTCTTTGAATGTGACAATTTTCAACAGAAACTTGTACTTTTTTTTTTTTTGAAGTAAAACCTTACAGGACAACATAGGAACAGTGAAGCCAGGGACTGAGTTTGAACTACCTCTGTCTCTGTGAGCTTCACCCACAGCTGAACTGAGGAACAGTAAAGGAGCGTAACAATAACAGGTGAGTGAAATTTATGCCACTCACCTACTAATGAAAGCTCACAAATGTTGGGTTTCAACCACAGAAAAAGTTGGTATCAGCAGTTCCAATTCATAGCTTTTTACCAATTTCCCAGGGTGAACAAGGGATATTTCTGAGACCCTTCTACTTGAATAAGCCAATGTATTGCTTCTTGTTCAAAGACCAAAAAAAGGAGGAGAAAGGATTGCCATCATGAAAGGAAAAGCCTTAGGGGGTTACGATTTAAATATTTTTTTTGTGGCAGCATACTAGGAAACAGCAGAACTGTCTTCATAGTGATGTTGGATTCTATCATCATTTAAAGGAACTCACAGCCTCTACACCCTGCAAATACACGTGATGGTAGTTCTATATACACATTTTTAAACAATTCGTATTTTTCCATTCCAAATATTGCCTGGCATGTGATGCCTTCAAGGAAACAATGTGTGAGTCATCCTCAAGAGACATGCAGTAAGGCACCTCCTTTGGAACAAAATCATGTATATCCAGCTAAATATCCAATTATAAACAATATTATGTTACTCACATAATTGACCAATGGCCTTAGAAGCAATCTGTGTTTTTTATGACAGTAAGAATTAATGTTGAGTTGTTGATGTTAAAAGTTAGAATGACATGGCATGGAGATTAAAATGCAATTTCAGTGTTAGTTTGTTCTGGATTATGTTAAGAAAATAAGAATAAGCCTGTGATCATCTAAAACTTGTAAAACTTTTACTCCTCATTAAACACTTGTTTGAATGGCCAAATGTAAAAGATGATACTTTCTGAGGGTTAATTCTCATGGGAATCTCAGGGTGGTGTCCTGGGTTCAACATGGAGGAACCGGATGCTCTCATGTTGTCTGGCTTTCTTCTTCCCAGAGAGCTGTGGTTCTCCCAAGCTTCCGGGAAGGACAACACGCCTCTTTGAATGAAGTCATAAAAAGGGTTGCGCCGAGAAGACTTGACCCCATTTTGCCATCTTGCTTTCCCCTCTCTGCTCTATCTGCCCTCCTCTCTATCTCGTCCGTGCTGCTACAGATATGCTGCGCAGGACTCCTGTATCTTATGCCCTCGGACTGGAACCTTTATCAAGGAGAGAAAGACACATCCAAGACCTGCTAGTTCCCTGAAGCAGTAAAAGACTCCTTCTGCAAAATGGGTAGGACCTTCTCCGTTTTCTGCCGATTCCCAGCGGGGGTGGTCTAATGAACTGTCTTGCCCTGATGGATGGACCCAGCGGTACCCCTTATCCCTGCGGCGGGGGGAAGACACC
>NW_010416763.1:4744-14662 GCF_000710305.1 Buceros rhinoceros silvestris | reverse complement strand
GGGAACGGACTACAGGCGGACATTTGCTTTCCCCCCCCGCCACCGGCGTGGTGAGCCAGGGTGGGGTGAAGTTTGTAAGTGGCGGGAATTGCCCGATCGAGATGTATTCTCCCTCATCCCTTTCTCTCCCTTTCCCAGTCCGATCTTTACTTCAAGGGCATCTATCTCATTAAACGTTCCTGCTTCTATCACTCATATGTGTTATTATCTTCCTTAGCCCGACTAATGAGCATCAAAAGTTTTGTGTGTGTGTTTTGGCAGGATTCCCAGCTAAAACACACCAGTCCGTCGCATCCTTTCGGTGGGGGAACAGCCCCCCTTTTCAAACCGCGACAGGTAGGTAGAGAACTTACTGTGGATTTTGGTGGGTAAGATTGCAGCACTCACAAACTTGTGTGAGTTGGTTTTTTTCTGTGTACCTTGCTGTATTATGAAAATTATAGAACAGATTTTCACAAATTTCCAGTCATACATGGGATTAATGCTGGCTGTGTTTCTCAACCCCTTGGCTCTAATTTTTAGTTCTTCCACTCTGAGAGGTATGGGAAAACTGATGCAAGGAGAGAAAGATTTGAGAAGAAGCAGGTGTATGCTAGAGCCTGCTCATTGCAGGTGCAGGATAGAGAGTCTCACAAATTATAAACAAATAGCATGGCTTATTTAGGAGGAGGAAAATAATTTTGCGTGACCTGATGCATGAAATTCAGGAAGTATGAAATACATGCATCCAGGTACTGGGGCCCCTGCTCGGCTGAAATACTTTCCTGTTATTGCTGCTGTTCCATCCTGCTACTAGAATAGGTCCTGTTGCTCTCTTCATTCCTGGGATAGCATGCATGAGCCCTGTGAAGCCAGCACAATAGGAAATGATAAGCTGATCTTCACCCACTCTCCAGAGGAGTGACAGGACCTAGAGTGAATAATAAAGGCTGGAGAAGGGAACCTGGAAAAAATTGGTGAGTTACCAAAATAAAAGGACTATACAGACAAGGTCTGACATTTTGGCATTTATTTGAAGAAAATAAAATACCTAGCCCCTGTAATTCTTCGCTTCCCAGTCACCCGCAAGGCTGAGGTTTTTGAAGGTTTTTTTATAGCATAGAGGTGGGAGACCTTGAGGGACTGGGAGCAGCCTGAACTTTGAATATCTGCTGCTTTGAACAATCAATAACAATTAAGGGAATCTCTTCCACAGTTAGTTGTTAACTTCTTTCTGGAGCAGATCATGAGGGTTGCTGGATTTCACTGAGTCCCCCAGTGACAGCAGTACCTCCCTGTTTCCCTATCTGTAATATTTTATGCTTTTCCTTTTTAGTGTTCTCCCCCTTGGAACCTCTTGGAGCAATTAACTACCCCTATTCAACAATCCTACCTCTGTAACTTTCCCTTCCATTATTTTGCCTGGACTTTATCACAGCTTCTGGTCACAACCTCGCAATTCTTAGAAGTATGAGCCAAGGTGATGCAGCTAGGCTGTATCGACTTGGATCCTCGGCACAGACAGCTGAACCCCTGGGGGGCTGACAGAATTGGTGACCAAGAGAGGGCTAAAAGATGCACTGGATAGGAGGTTACAAGATGCAGTGGATCTGTCTGGATCCAAGCCCAGACAGAGCTAGGTGAATACATGTTGCAGGGGTGCTGGGAATAGTATGGCTGCTTTTAATAGCATATCGTATTACCTTTTTAGAAAATAATCCAAAATTCAAACAAATTAATAAAAGTCTTTGTAGGTATGTAAAGGTCAGAGAGTGCCTATTACACACTGAGCTGTGATACCTCGCTTCAGTTGTGGCAATGTGTCGCTATCTCCCCCATAATACATATGCAACTGGAATGTAATAGGGACTTCACTGGTTTCCACTGGGCAGCGAGCAGGTCTACAACACAATCACCAACATGCTTCTATCTGAAACAAACAATCCTCCTCTCTCCCCTCCCTGCAAACAGTAAGATTGTTAGATCCAAGGCCAAAGCTATGTTGTTGTGAACAGCTGCAAATCCACTGATGTCAGCAGAGCTGTAACCACTTAGTAAAACAACGAGTCCAACTCATGGTGGTTTTTTGGATGAATTTCAGTAGAACACTTGCATTCTATCTATCTAAAATTCTCCTGAGTTTTTCTTTAGATGGATATGTTTTTTGCTGTCCTGTCTAGCACTGAAGTGTCCTGCAAAGCAGCTGCTTGTGCTGTGTAAGTTATTATTACAGCTGTCTACCTTACGCAGCAGATTAGAACTTAGCTTCAAGAACTGGCTACATCACGGAAATGTATGAGATTGTAAAAGGATAAATAAAGCTTTGTATCTCCTGGGCCCAATAAACATAATATCCACAATGCGGGAACTATGATGCATAGTAGAGAGGGGCAGGCCCTACCTGGCCAGCAAGAAGCATGACTATAATGTTCAAAGGGCTGCTCAGAAGAGTCTTCATCTTACACGATGCAGTCCACTCTGGCTTGATCTTGCAAGGTGTCTAAAAGCATTAGTCCCATTGACGTAGACCCTGACTTACACAGATCTCAGTGAAGGAGAGAACCGGCATTGCAGGATTTCAGGCTTAAGAACAGTCACTGCTTATTGCAAGGACTTATTTTTTCTGTTCTCTTGAGAAGGGAAACTCTAAATGGGAATGGAGAAAGTGCATCATGATCTGCAGTGGCTTCAGCACCAGCTTCCAGACAAACATGCTGAGACTGAAGTATGGTGGAGCAAGTTGTTTGACCTTTTGCACAAGAAATTACTTCCAACGGACTGTGCCTACATTAGGATAGATAGTGCTGATCCTATTCCATAATCAGGGCAGCTGTGTGGGAGTTGCACTCCGCTTCTTCCAATTTAAGTTTTGTCTGTCTCAGGAGTCTGCATTCTCTGTGTTGAAATGGTGGATAAGTAAAGAGGATCTTTCAGGGGGCAAAAAGCATTGCTTCAAAATGAGTTTCTGTACGGACATTTGTATGAGTAAGTGAGAAATTCTGACAGTGCAAGTAAGAATGTTCACAGTTCAAATCTTCATTTAAGTAATACAGGTAATGTGCAGATTAATAAGGCAGACTTTCTACGGCTGACATGAGCATAATACAGCATTGTCAGTCAGGGTCTCTTAATGATGTTCTTTGTGCAGAGTCACATTTTGGCTGAACTTTGATCCAAACAGTGTGAATGATGGTGGTTTGGCGTGCTTAAAATAGGTAACTGACAGCAATGAGATGTAATAAAATTCTTAGCCCCAAGTGGCAACAATTTAGTAAAAGATACATGTCTGCATCACCGAGGGAAAACACTTTATATACAGGATGAATTCTGAGTGTCCCATCTTTTTCTTGCTTAGCCCGAGGCTGTGGAGAGAGGAAACAAAGAACATGTAATTGTTCACACACAAGAACAGACAAGCCTACATTAAAAAGATAATGAGGGAGACTAGCAGGATTCAGGGACATTGCATGCAGTCTCCAAGGAAAAACAAACTTCAGTCTGAGACCTTGAAGATCAAAAGGAGTCAAAACAGTTACACAGTTAGTTCTCTGCAGAGAAGACACAGGAGGGGAATATCACTTTTCAGAAGCTCCCTGTGGAGCAGACAGGAGAGAGATTGCAAGGAGAATTTAAATATATCCAGTCTTCCTAGACCAGGAGGATGGCAAGCCCTAACAGCTGTAAATGTGGACAGTTTTAGAGATGTCTTTATCTTTCGTATGCAAGGAACAGATAGTAGGATTTGAACTGGCCATTCATTACCTCTGTCACTGATACTAGAGAAAACAGAAGTACAGTTATGTATGAAGGACTAGAGGACTCATAATTAATAGTCTGGAAAGTGCAGACAGGGTCTCAGCAGAAAGCAGAGGCATCATGATATTTCATCACACACGAAAGATGATAGCTAGAGGCTTGGGCTGTGGGAAGAAACCTACTCAGACTGGCGTGAGAGGTATTTTTCATGTATAGCAATGCAAATAAATAGCTTTCCTCCTTTTACAAAAAATTGGAGTATGTACTTCCCTTCATGTCTTCTTCCTGCTCCATATCTGTGACTTTACCTTTTTCTGTCTCCTCCTTTTTGATATATATAATCTTGCTACGGGTAGCATTTTATGTTTTGGGGTTGTTAAATAGTTGCATGTACTAGTAGATCTTGTAACTACTACTCCATGTATGTGGGGGATGTCCTTCAAAGAAAAGGCACTAGTGTTTCCTCAAAGTGTGCTTTAACTTCATTTTTGGCCAAGTGGAGTTGTTTGAAGAAGCCTTTTGTAAAATCTTTTTGAACCATCTTTTTTTCTTTTTAACAGACATACTTTATTCAGTGAAGGTGTGGTGGTTTTCCTTCAGCCGCATGTCTAGTACCTTTCAGCATGTCTCTAAGCTGCCAAGCATTGACAGCACGTTTCTAGTCTGCCAACCCTAATACCTCGGGCAGTAGGTGGCTGCTTTTAGCAGCAGTCATCTGCTGCCAAATTACTTTGGCAATGTGCTTCTGATTTCTAGACAGCTTGAAATCCAGGACAAGCATGCTTGAGAAGTTTCACAAAGGGCACACTAGGCTTCCTACCAATTTGTAGGCTGAGCAACTGATCAGCACGTGTCATACATGGAGCTCTTCCTTGTTGGCCTCCCAGCCACAGACACTGCTTCTTTCCAGTTCGTCTTGCATTACTTCCCACTGATGTCAGTAGCAAGACCTATTTTTGCAGTTTGAATCCTTCAGTCTATCTTTCCCTGTTGCTAAGTTTAAGTTCCAGGGCCTTGCCATCAAAACCCCCTGTGATACCCATGCTAGTCTCATTTCCTCTCTTCTTGATTTCTACAACATTTCTCTCATAACTGATGGCAACTGCAATGATTCCTTCATTCTTCTGTTCTCACCTCTCTCCATTATTCCAGTGAATTTCCTTCACGTGAAAAATTTTCCTGACTTTGTATATTGTGATTTTTCTGAAGAATTCATTAATTTCAGACCACTCGCTTTTCTGCAGGCGCCTATCATTGTTTCTCTTCCTGCTTGAGAAGGAAAAGGGGACTCCAGGATTCAAACAATCTTCTTTTCTTAGTTTTTTTTTTTGTTTTGTTTTGTTTTGTTTTGTTTTTGTTGTTAGTGTTTTCCACTGAGTCTGGGCTCTTGCAGGTGTTAGGCTGCAAATTCATTTGTCCAGGACTGGTTTTGTTTGGTTTGGTTTCATGGCAAAATCTGGCCCTGTGTATGCATTTCTTTCCCAGGAAATTCTTCTATAAACTTAGAAGCAACAGCCATGTTGCACCCCCTCCATCACAGATCCAGACTGAGCCTGTGTCTGACTGAGCCTGCATCATGGTTCTCTGCTCCTCCCCATTGGAAAGGAACAGAATAGAGTGAACAGGAGGACAATAGATGGAGTTGGCACATGCCATCCCTTGTGCAGGCAGTGGACCTCCTCAGGCTGGGAGGAGGCTGCCAAGGGGTGGCCATAGCCTAGCAGTGATGAATGGTCTTAAAGGAAAAAAAAATGTTACTTTCCTGCAAAATGTTATTTTGAGAAAGCATCTTGAATGGTTGGTGACTCCAGGTTCGTTTGAACAAATTGCAGAAGCTCATTTCCCACAAAAGAAGTTAGATTTGATGCTAGAAAAAATATTCATTCTCAATTCTTTTCATTTATTGTGAAGATCTATTTGCATTTACCATTATGAAGCAAAAAACGTAGCAAGAATATACAGTATTTTTTCATGCAAACATAGAGTATTTTTATTGCGGAGAAAATGAAAAACCTCAAATGTAAAGTATTGCATGTATTTGCTTTTCAATTTGTACTGTTTTGCATAACTGATTTCTAATATCTTGTTTGCTTTAACAAACCTATGTTTCAGATTTGCGTATCTTTGGAGTGCCACAGTAATACATAGTCTGCTAGAATATTATTTTTATTAAAGTATTATTTGCATCTGTCAAGAAATATTTTACAAGTTTATTTCCTGTTAATGTAATAATTTGAAATTATCTGGCTGGGCCATGTATATTTACACAGATGAGGTTTGAATAATTTTCTTTAATCCTTTTTTATCATGGGTCTCTTGAGGAAGTTGAAATTTAAAATATCTAGAATACTAACATCATCGTGTTGCTTTCCATGCATTTTAATACTGTAGCAGCTCTCAGTGTGTGTTTGCACCAAATCTCCTTACATCAGAAGCATTATTACTTAGAGAAATCTGTGTTCAACCCTATCCCCTCCAGCAGATGTCATTGTGACAATGGACAATACTGCTGGGGATAGTGGTGATGAGGCCTCCTGTACCAAGGCAGGAAAAAAGCTTGGCTGTAATAGACTTTTGTTTCTGTCAGAACATGGTAGTTCACTCTATGCTTAGCATTTATAGAGAGCTTTTCATTTCTATAATGATTTGAAAAACATGGTGTCTATTAAAACACAATCACTAGTCAGGTCAGGCAGTGCTGTGGTCCATGGCAGTAGTGTCTATGTGCTCTGAAACTGGTCTTAAATATACATGTATGTGGGCAGACATGCATGTGCAATACTCAGTTTGTCAACTGCCTTTTTTTTTAACTATATAGTTTCATTTGTATGACACCCCTTGTTCAAAGCCATCACACCCTTCTGTTCCACTCCCCCTCGCCCACCACCCCAGTCCTCTTCAGAAGTAATTTTTCCAAAGGAAAACACAAACCCTCCTATTTAATTTTTACCAAGAATGAATCTTGCCATACCCATCAGCAGCTGAGCTGCTGGGAGTCCAGTTTTAAGTCAGGTCATAGCTGCCTGAACGAGTGATGGTTATTGAGTGGTGAGTAAATCCAAACCCTATGTTATTACTAGGTATAATTTCAATCTCTCAGACAAAGAACAAATCTCCAGAAAGGGCAAGAGACAAGTCAGTCACCAGCAGTTTTACATGCACAAGAGCTGCAAGGCTGCAACATATACATCTACAAAAAAATTTGAGAAGCATGTTGAAAATATGTTTAGCTATTGTTAAATAGCTAATCTGAGTTTCTCAGGCAAGATCAGGAAGTTGTGGCTTAGAAAAAAAATATCAGGCACCTTTCCCCACCTTGTAAGTCCTGATAGTTTTGAAGGAATAAGTGATACGTGTCTAGTATATGTTGTCCCTTTTTAACTTCAGCCAGTGCTACAGCTGTGTTCTTCACAACAGAATGATAATATGTAAGATATCATCAGAGAAAATAGAGCACAAGCTGAGCCAAGCAAAGCAAGCTGCTGAGCTGAAACGTGACTTCCTAAAAATCAACAGGGTGCAGCTATATCAAATAAGTCGTCCATAATTTGGATATTCTCTTTTGTCTAGATAACACCGATAGGAGTAACAAGTTTTTCTTCTTTCAAATGCTGTGTTTTGGGGAAGTAGACAGCAAGAAAGCAGAACACTGACAATCTGATTAACTTAAGAGCCTGCTTCTCCTTCTTAGTCTAGTCTTTGAGACTGAAGCAAGTCTCGACGACCAACATTATAAATTCTCGGGAAAATGGCCAAATGATTAGACTAAATTTGTGACCTCCCACACTAAGAGGAAAACAAGGCCTATTGGCAAGATTTTTTTTCATTGTTCACATTCTTAAAAAAAAAAGTTTGGCTGGAATTTTTTCCTTGACCAAGTGGAAAGGCTCTCTGCTGGCAGGAAAACAAAATATGTGATCAAAACAAAGCAGTTGATGCTTTTGACAGAGCAAGAACAGACATCTGTCTGGCTATTCTGAGTAAGCAAAACCATCTCAGATAAAATATCAGAAAAGCACCATAAAATTCTATTAAAATAAATGGGGTTATGAGAAGGGTGCACAGAATGCACTTGTTTATGAATTATCATCTCATTCAGGATCTCTCAAGTAGTATAGAACTACTAAAGGGATAAAAAGCAGGAAAATGTACCCTCAGGAAATTTAGGGTCGCTTATGATCAAAGTTAATGATAAAATCTAACTGTAAAAAACCACACAGTAACATTTTAAGAACTGGGAAGATATAGCTATCGACTATAAAATAAAGAGACAAACTTAGATATAATCTATCAGAAAAGATAACAAAGATAACTGCCTACATCATGATTGCTTTGGATTTTGCTTCAGATATGTGAGGGTTTTGTTACACGTATATTCCTAGTTAAGAATACTTATGTTCTCATTAACAGCATTCCCATACTTATTCTAAAAGCATTTCATAACACTGTAATGTATCACTCTGAGTTTCACTTATGTCTTAAAATATTCAGTCTGTAACCCATTACTTTGAGAGGAGAGAGTAAGCACTTCTGGTCTTCTGGGCTTTTACCAGCAGATCAGAAGATAATGATAAAGAGATAGTGCTCAGATCTGTATCTGTCTTAAAGCAGTGTCAAACATACCTAAACTGTTCTTAAAAAAACCTGAGCTGATGGTAATGCCACATTTTCTTCCAGAGACCTGCTCCAGTTGCAGTGCTTTCTGTACAGTTAGAGTAGGACTTCCTAATGCCTACCTTCTGTTTCCCTTGCAGCTTAGCCCTGTAATTTGTCACCCTATCTGCTTAAAAATAAACGTTATCCTCTCTCACGGTTATGAAACTTAGTAATGTAGCTGAAACCTTAACTTTCCCCAGGGGAACAGCTTGAAATGTGGAGTCTTCAGACCAATCAGTGCTTCTTCTTCTACCCTGGAAAAGCTACAGCTGGCAGTAGGATGGGGCCATGGCAGTTGAGTTGGGTCAGACCGAGAAGATAGTGCTATGCAGATACACTGATGCTGTTTTCAGGGCTGCTTCCACCAGTTCTGTATGGATCCAACCACAGTGCCTGTGCTAACGGCTGATTAACACAGGCCAGCTCTCAGAGCGTCCAAACAGGACATCAAGCTTCTCCAGTCAAGCAGATTGTAGGCGTGGATCTGGCGTCCTGGTTTTTGGAGCTAATGAGATTGCATCAAAACGGAGGGCTTCCATTATAAAAGTGTGTGCATATGGTTCTAGCTCTTATGATTCAAATGAAAAGCTGACAAGCATGACCCAAGAGTAAGCAGTAATGAAATGTCAGCTGGTAGCTCTAAGCCTGACCCCACCCTCTTCATCAGCTCACCACACGCTGAGGGAGGAAGTGGTGAGCACAGCTGGGCTGGCTTCGTGCACACTGAGCACCACCCAGGCTGTGGAGCAGCTCTGCCCTGGCCCTGGCCCTGGCCCCTGCCCCTGGGGACAGGGGTCTCTCACAGGTCCCTTGGGAGGCAGCGTGGGACATGGGTTGGGTTGGTTTGCTGGGAGACGACTCGAGACTGTAAGCATCTCCTGAAAAAACATGCATCTCTTGGGCTTGTCAGGGAGCATGACGGCCCTTGTAAACTGAGCCGTTCATTTTCTGTAGTCTAGCAAATGACAAGAAATACACACACTCAAAATACAGTCAAAGTGCCCAGGCATATGTAGACCGGGAGAGGCATTTTCTGTAGGAATAACAATTAGTGAGCATCTGAAGATCCATGAAAAGGTAAAAATTTTTTGATTGCCTTGCATTATTTTTTCCTCACCTTTCTCCCTTTTACTTTCACAGTTATCCCCACCAGCACTCCCTGCTCCTCCTTGTTTATACAGCGAGGAGGAGCCCCCGGTCAGGCAGCAGAAACAGTTGTGGTTAGGGAGAGGAAATTCAGCTCAGCTGTGATGATTAAAATGGAGTTGCTAATACCAATGTAGGGATGTTGTGCAAGAGGTCTGCTGATTAGTAGTATTTCTTTTGGTACTTCAAAAGCAGGGTGGACTCTAAGTACTGCAGGGAGAATGTGCTTTAGGACTTACATGAGGTGTTGTGCTGTGGTGGGTCCTTGTCTCCTTCTTCCAGCTTCCCCCTCCCAAATACAGCCTTTCCTGCTCTCACTTCTGTCATGATGCTGTGTGTTTCATTTTACTTCTTATGAAAGCAATCTCCACGTAGTTCTAC
>NW_010416763.1:4199-4618 GCF_000710305.1 Buceros rhinoceros silvestris | reverse complement strand
TGAAGGCTTGTTTCTAAGGTTCTGGACTACTTGGGCTTTGATGCAATGCTTGTGTCTTTCCACTCAAACAAGTAATCTTGTGAACTCCTGCACTTACAAACTTACATATGTGCATTTAACCTCTGCTTTTACAGTGTGAGGAAGAAGTAGTAATAGATTTTCTAGTTCTTATGTAGTAAGAATAGTTTATGCATTATTTATGTTTATTTTTATTTGGATGCTTTTTTTTTTACTTTTTGCCTTACATTAGTGGTATAATAAGAAAAACCTTTTTCTGCTATCAAATCATCATAATAGCTTCTCTTTAAAATTTGAACAAAAATCAGGAGCTATTACATTTTATTTTTCAGTATTGTAAGCATCATCCCCTAGTGCAAAATACTGGTATGGAACATATTGTTTAGAGAACTGGCCTTCAG
>NW_010416763.1:0-4088 GCF_000710305.1 Buceros rhinoceros silvestris | reverse complement strand
CAGCAGGAAGTCAAGCTTGGTTTTAAGTCTGAGTTCAGTTAATTTAAACTTTTGGAAGCCTTCTGAATAGCAGAATTAATCAATCATTTTGGTTTTAATTCTACTGTAGTGTTTTGTAATAAATATTTCTTTGCAATATTAGCAAATCAAGGCATAGTAGCGTTACACTTGTGCATAAGTTTTGCCAAGAAAAAAACTAAGTAAGGAGAACTCTTGGTTTCCAGGAAAACTTCAAGTCAATAAAAAGGACAAGATAAAAGCCATCTTTATCTAGAATAAATAAAATTTGTCATAAATTATAAAGGAAAGGGCTTTTTATAGTTCTATGCCAATGTCTGATTTTTTAAATCTGAAGTTCTATTAAAATCAATTGACCAACAAAATGTTCATAGAAGCCTTCGTTCTTGAATGTTTTCTTGTTAAAGTGTTTTGTGATAATGTGAGAAACCTGCGACCGTGAGATCTTCAGTGATTTCAGAGTCAAACAGATACCAGTGATTTTTCACTTTCCTTGAAGGTCTGGTAAAGAGATTTCTGCTAGAGCAACTTTGTCTCAAAACATGGATGTGATAAAATGTAACCTTTTTTTGGAAACCAGATGTTTCTTTTATGTTTTCAAGAGAAAGCAATCTAAATATTTTATGTGTGATTGAAAGTAGAATATTAAGAGGAAAATATGTCAAAACTAAACATCTGACACTGACAAAATATTTTGTTAGTTGTTTCAGAGCTCTCAGACTAAAAATTGCAGAATTGGCGTTTTTGCAAAAAGTGTTCACTGTTTATTTCTTTTGAAAGGAAATTTAAGAATATCTGAGTTTTGTTCCTAGGTCAGTATGATTTTTGCACTTTTTTTCCCCTGACTTTTTACATGCTTTGGTTACTGAAACTGTTTTTGCAGAGGATGTCAGACCAGGAGTTTCCAGAGGCCTCTGCACTTGATAAAAAACTCTTGGAACTCTGCTGATTTGAAGCAATGACTCAACATTCCTTGTAGTCACAGTGAGCAAAGTTATCAAAGGCTCTCTAGGAGAGCCATGAGAGTTCTGTGCACATTTGAAAATGTCAGCTGAATTTCTAATCAAGACTATGGACTGCTCCTAATTCTGCAGCGAGCGTTACTCCATCCTAAACAAAACAGAAGGGCTGTTCCAGTTGTTGTGGTCATAACCAACCTGGCCCAGGCTGGCACTGTGTCAGATGACCCACAAAACATCGCTTCTGGAGTTTTGCCTCTCCCTAAACAGTGCCCTTCTCGGCATCTTGCAGTCTACAGATTTGGTATGACATCAGATGACTGGAAATAACTGCTATTTTTTCCCCCAGGGTCCATATGCACTGTGTTTTTAAAATGGACTGTGTGTTGAATTGAGCTTTAAGAACGTGGTCATATGACAGAGATTACGTTGTTAAGTATTTATTTATCAAGGATTTCTATTTTTAAAGATGTGTACAACTCCATTATAGTTCACAATCTAAATATAAGAACTTATAATGAAGGGTGCAGACCAAAAATAATGAAGCGGGCAGAAGCTGTAGGTTCCATATTACATTCCTGAGCAATGAGAATGTTTTATGAAATCCAAAGGAAACTTCTTCCGGGAAATACTGTTTCTGAAACAACACTGAGCAGCCCTGACTGCTGGGGAAGAGGAGCAAAAGTTCTATTTCTAGATGGCAACTTGAAATGGATTGCTAACAGCAAAAAACCTGCCACAAGCACGAGACTAAAAGGTCATAAGTGATGTGCTCATCTATGCACAGAAATACAAACACAGTGGAAAGAAAATGTACTGCACATGTTTTTGTGCATTTAGAATATCTAAGGCTAATGTAGTAAAAATGCCTGATATGCGAAAATAATTCAGGAGTTATTCAAATCTGTGGAAGTAATATAAAGTGGGCTAATTTCTTTTGATAGTGTGAGCTGATATTGCAGAACTATTAATGTCTGTCACGCCACCTGTGAAGAATTTGCCTGCCTTTTGTTGTGGGTAAGTCATGACTTTTACTAATCGTTAGAGTCATAACTCATCATCAACAGTAAATAACTAATGATAGCAGGGTCTCAGTATGTATCTTCACAGTTATCAGGGCCACTTAGTATGTCATCTGTGTCACAAGCCATATTAGTACCCAGTCTCTCTCCTGACACCGTATGTATGCTGGGTCTGAGGACGTGGGCTAAACTCTTCCTGCACTGCTCCGACTTCACTCCCCTCACTTGTTCTGTGGTCCATGCTGCTCTCGGAACTGCAGGACTGAGCGGTAAAGCAGGTGTTTAAAAAAACCCTTGTTTTTCCTACTTGGTTCTCTCAAGTTGAATGGATTTGGTGTTTTGTGTAACTGTTGGGTCACAAAAACCAGACAGGTCTCAGGAGTAGACACAGGGAGCAGGTGGGAAAGATATTGTGGTGGGAGCTGCATATGCCTGCACTGTTATGCTCAGAAATTGTGGTGGAAATGCAGATAAACTCAGATAAAGAGCTTAAAAAAAAACCAAACCCAAACCATTAAGAATTGTGGCTGTGATTCAGGTCTGAATTCTTTCTAAGGTAGAAATTTATTATCTCCCTCATAATGTTCCATTTGGTTGTTTCCAAGATTATGGAATGTAATTGTCTCTCTTAGCAAAATACTAAAGCTCTTTTACACCTTTGAAACTAACATCATCCTTCTTTTCAGGAAAACAAACCTATTTTATCCAGTGTCATAGAAACTGAAGCCAGAATGAATATAGACCATAACACAGTGGGAGTATTCTAAAGACAAATGGCTTAGTAAGAAAGACATTTATATTCTAAAAACAGTTTTTTGTGTGTAATGACTTGTATGATCAAAGATCCTTGAAAATAATGCATCCATTTTATTGTCAGTAAATTAAAATGATATACTGAATACCTATGGAGATGAATGGTACAATAGCACAAGCCTAGATACAGCTGAGACAGAAAGATACTGATGTGCAAACACAGGACAGCCAGGAAATCTTGAAGACAAGCATTGAACTTGCCTTTTTCTCAGGTTCAAGGCTCCAGGGAAGTCAAACTTCAGTGTAAACCCATTATCTACCTGTAGAGCCATTTAGGAATTAAGACTGGTAAGGCATCGAAGTTTAAATGAGTAATTGCACGGGATAATGCTTTGTGACAGTAAGTGCTGGTGGAGCTAATTCGGGCTCTGTCATTACATGGTGTATGACACTGACCAAATCACAGCCTCCTTGCCTTCGTTTCACCACGCAGCGATTGGATTAGTGATTAATTTAATCTCGAAGATTACCATAAGCATGTGGTTCTGAGGATTAAAACTTAATCATCAAAGCGTACTTGTAAAGAAACTCTGGTCGTAACAAACACATTAACTGAATTTTGATTAAAACAAAAAAGTAGCTAATTATGCAGTATTGTTTGATTTCAAGATCAGTCTCCAGAGCAATCCAAGGATGAAGTCAGTAAAAAAAAAAAAATTAGTACTTGTCATTGGAAAAGGCCTTCAGAGTGCTGCGGAATGAGACTTGCCCACAATTGGTCTACTTTGCTAAGGCTGCTAAGAATCCAGTTATCTAAATAACAATAAAGACACGCCTGATAAAAATTAAGGCATTCCCATTAAGGTGCTTGGAAACATCCCTGGTGGAGCTGTCAGCCAGTATAATCATCTCTTTGTTAGGGCTGGGGAAGGTAAAGACGTTATTTGCTTTATAGTCTCAGCAGCCAGCCTCTTGCCAGCCCTGTTTTCACTTCTAAGAGATGGCAGCCGGAGGGATGGGCTAGCAGGGGTGTGCGTCCGTGTTTTCGGACGGGGGTAAAATACACGCCTCCGGCGTCGGCTGCCTCGAACCCCCGTGCCCACTGCTGCCGCTGAGTGTTCTGTTCTGTGTGACAGCTCCCACTGGCACCCCCAGGGCAGTTTCGAGAGCGGGCGCTTCCCGCCGTCCCCGGAGGAATCATATCCCTCGGGGCACGACCCTCCCCAGCGCCCCCGGGCTCCGTCTCGGCTTGCTCCGCGGCGAGGTTGGCAGCTACCCGGAGCTGGAGTCACGTTCCCGGTTCAGTCCCGGAGGGGAAACAATGACTTGTTTTCCC
>NW_010416762.1:183493-189400 GCF_000710305.1 Buceros rhinoceros silvestris | reverse complement strand
AATATTATTTCTATATAGTTTCATACCTATTTATATATTACATGAAATTAAAATTAACTGCTCATCAACAGCAATATTTGCCTGGCCTGAATGTTTAACTGAGAGTCTGAGAAATCCAAGTTCTTCTATCACATCACAGACCTCATCAGATACCAGAGGCAGATGGCGGAAAATTCATGCCCAAGAAACTTACAGAAACATCCATCATCTTCCATGCCAGAGGTCAGGAGAAGACCTAGCACAAGTCAGGGATGTCACAGCTTTTCTCATTTCCCTTTGACAAACACTAGCTTGTACAAATCACCTCTGAACCGAGATTGCTGCAGTTCACACTCATGCACAATAAAGGCATATTTCAGTGCGGTGGAAGAGCCTAAAAAGAAAAAAAGAACCCGGAAGACCCCAACTTACACGAGTCATGACCTGAAATATCACTGCTCTCACCAACCCCTCCCCACCCCTCACACTCACTAGGCTTCAAGTTCAGTCTCTGCCTTCGTTTCGCTCCATCCCCACCAGCCCTTTTCCTTTAATTTTTTTTACATTTATAATTACAATTCGTTCAACTCCCAAACAAAAGCCACTGAGAAACAAAAAAGGTTTGCTTTAAAATCTGAAATAAAATGCATGAACTTTCACAAGATAAACTTCCCTCGAACATCTGGCCACAGTTGACTAGCAAAGCCATCTGGCTGACCACTTGCTTTCCACTCCCCCCAGTTTGATTGGGGTGACGTTTTTCCCATTTTCCCCCCTTACTGTTTTGGTGTCCCCTCCTCCCCTCCCCATTTTTTGGTTTTGATTTGTTTTGGTGTTTTTTTTAATAACTAGTCATACAAAAATACCACCCAGCCATATTTCGTTAACTATCCCTGGGATGCCATCAACAGCCAGCTCAGGGCAAGCGTACAGTCATTATACACGTATCTCCATACCGGCGGGAGCCCCGCTGTTGGGAACCTCATACTGGTTCACACACCCACTGCTGAAACCTGTCAGATACCAGATGAGTCAGAGCTGATGCCCATTCCCAACTATACAATTTTCATTTGAACTGCACTGGAAGGGGAGCTGAAGAACCAGGAGTGTTTCAAGTAGAAGCAGTGGCAAGCAGGGAGCCCACTGCTCTTGGAACTAAACACATTTGTAGGTGGCCGTGGAAGTGATCGCCTTCTCCCCAGGCTCACCTGGCTCCAGCCAGGCCGTTATACCTGTTGATGTTAAAATACATTGACAGCCTGAAACCAGAAGGAGGAGGAACATTTCTTCCTACACAACTATGAATTGCATCTGAAAAGAGGACAATGGATGACCCCACCTGACACCTTAAGACCTTCCCCACCTCCTTTTTATTCTAGCTTTTAAAACATTAGCTCTCTTCAAATGGCAGGACTGGGTGGTAACTATTGGCAAGTGACAAAAAAAATATTAAAACAGAAAGAGCAAGAAAACAGAATTTAAGAGGTCTGGGTCTACTTTCCAATTGCAGCCTTGGCTGCTGCGTGACCGAGGAGAAAGCTGGCTCCCTTTCCTCCATGCTCCACCTCCCCATCTCGCCAGAGGGATGGAATTCTCCGCTTCTGACAGGTCTTCCTTCACAATACATGTTCAGCTGAAGAAAAAATGGCTGGACTGAAATAATTTTCCATAGCAAAGAAAATATTTTTTTTAATATTTTGTGGCTTTTTGTTTTTTTAAAGCATCTTGATTATCTTTGAAGCTGTGCAGGAGCCCAGGCACAAGGTCAAACTTTGCTGTGCTGCTTCTGCAGTTCTGAGTAATCCCAACCCTAAATGCTAAACCAGAGCGGGAACCGGCCTGCAGGTTCTCACACAGCTGCAGGAAACACCTACACTAACGTCGTACAACATTGCCATCAGCAGAACGCACAACAGTGGTTGCAGCTGCTGATTTCATGCCTCCCTTTCTAATTTCACAGGCCAAACATGGCATGGTGCAGGACAGCCGTAATTCCCCGGCACAGCAGCAGCTGGCTTATGCCGTGGCTGCCCCAAAGAATGACTAAGACTGGTGCTGATTCATCTCAGCAGAGCACTTGGCTCCATAGCACAAGCCTGGAAAAAATAAAATGTTGTGGACTAAATTAGCATGGTTTATCTCAACCAACAGCAAAAGGCAACAAACGAATTTGGCAACGTGAAAGAGATGAAGGAGATACAAATGCCAAGGCAGACAAGCACAGGCTTATGTACTTTGAAAGCTCTTATGTTTATGGCTTTAAAACGCATGCCAAGTTCTTCCTCTAGAAGTGCGTATCTTTAACATAAAACATGCCTTAAAGCATAAAACTGTATCTGCAGGCACAAGGTCACAAGCACTCTGTGTGCAGAAGTATTTCTGAGCATCATCATATATGGCATTACCATACTTCCTATGAAGAGCAAGTCTGGCAATTAACGCCTTTAACACCTTGCTCCAGGCACCAGATGTGGTTTCTGTTGGAGGCGAGATATCGTGTGTGCACATCACAGCTGCAACATCTGGCAAGCTGTGCTACAAAATGAGGCTGACAGTTTGGTTGCTTCTCCTTCACACACGGTCTGTAGATAGTTCTCAAACAGCTGCCAGCTCTGACAGCTGCTTTTTCCTGTAGCATTTTGCTTGGAGGAGAAGGAACGGTGTTACCCTGCAGTGCTTGCCACCCTGAAGCTGTGATCCGCAAACACAAGCAACGACACTGCTGCGGTACAGCCGCATGCGTGCAACCTGAGGTCACAGATGTTCTGCTGCCTCTACAGAAGTCAAAGCGTCCTCCACTCATGTGAAACAAACCATTCTCAGTCATAATACCATTCTGAAGAGAATCCCTACGGGAAGGGTGGATTTGGTTTCAATTCCCAAGCCCTGACATACTCACACACCTCAGCAAGGCGTTTCTTTCAACCCCTTTATTATTTCTCCTTCCTAAGGAGCATCGTTCTCCTCCTGACCAGCCTCACACTGCAGCACTTTGTCACTCCCAGGTGCTACTGGTGGGTGTTTGCAGGGGTGCTGTGGAGCTGCAGCGCTGGAAGGATGTGAAAGGCCAGAAGAGGAGTTTGGTCAAGAAGCCCTCATCACAGGAGCTTGAAAAGATCTGTGGAGATGATGACAGGTGGTAGGGGGAGAGGGGTAATGTTTCTGCAGCCAGAGAAATAGTCTGGAGCAGAAGGGGCTGGTGCATATGCCAACCCACAGCTGGGGCACCCTGCTTTTGCACCCTTTCCCTAGTCACTGCCACTCGCCCAGCTTACCAAGGCAGACCTGGGAGCTGCTCTTCCCAGGGAGCAGCACAAGCCAGCAAGGATTTATTCCCCGTTTGGCGCCTTCCTGAGGGAAACAGGACAGCCAACACGCAAGGCCTTGTCATGTGCAACTCTCCAGCTCCTAACCCTGCCCTGGTGCCCTTCTCGCCACCAAATTCTTCTTGCCAGTATTAGGAGAGAGGCAGGAGGGTGTAAAGCAGCTAAGGCTGGGGCAAAGCACAGACAACAGCAGTCAGAAGGATACGTCAGCAGGAGGGGCTGTGAAGAGACCAGGTTAAAAATGGCAACAGGGGCCTTGAGAACAAAGCAGCTGTGGTTAGGCAAAACGTGCATCACAAGCACAGCCGAGAGTCGACCACGTTCCTTCTCATCTCCAGTCTGCCTCAGGCACCGCTCTGCTCAATGACTCCCAGCATTTCCTACAGATCCGTCAACTTGTATGGAGGTTGACAGAGAAGGTGAAATCCTGAGGAGCACCAAGTCTCCAAGACTGTGAGCTAGAGCCATGAGTTGAAGGGGGCCAGCAAATGCCACAGAGCCCCAAGGAGCTGGCTTTCACCTGGTGAGCACCCTGTGTCTCATCCAAAACTGCCCTCCCACACCAGACATGCTGTCACAGTGTTTGGGGACCTGACATACCTTTCCCGTTTCAGACTCAAACACCTTATCTCCACCAGCTATGGGGAGCCATGTGGGGAGCCCACCTAGAGCCACAGCAGCAGATGGCCTGGCCCATCCCACCCAGGACAGGAGGACCCTCACCATGCACCAAGGACACGGATCAGTCTATGACACTGAGGATGGAAAGTGGGGTGCTGGGCCAGTGCTGCTTGGCCAGACACCACCTCCTCCTCCCGGTGCTGCTCTGTGCCAGCTCAGCTCTGTCCTGCCAGCTCCAGCTGACCAACATTCCAACCCCAATGGAAAGTGAGCTGGGCACTGGGAGCAGGGGGGGCATGGTCTTCACTATGGCCATGTCTGCCTTCCACTGGGGAGCCCAGATCAGGACAGAGCAGAGGGGAAGGATCACTTCCCTCCACCTGCCATCTGCCAGCTCCTGCAGCACTTGAGGGTGCACCTCAGCAGGGCCCATCAGAGACTTGTGCATCTCCATTTTGCTTAAGTGTTGCTTAATCTCATCCTCTGCCACCTGACCTCATTGGGTCCTCTGGCACTAATGGCACTTCTTCTTTGCTGCAGCCTTTCCCCCAGGTCTCCAGGGCCTGGGACTTCTGAAGGCTGGTCTTGCTAAGACCATCATGCCTCAGGAGGACTGGGGGAACCAAGACCAGCCTGAAGTGCTGCCATGGGCTAGTGAAGGCCAGGAGGGTTTTAAGATGGAACCACATAAGTCTTGAAATATGACCACATCACAAGCTTAATCATTAAATTTCTTCAAGGTAGCTTGTAGGGGCTGTGTTTTGAATCGGTGCTTGAAAACAGCCTTGATAAGCCATGGACGGGCTAGTTATTGCTGAGCAGTGCCTGCACAGCACCAAGGGCTTTCTGTTCCTCAGACTGTGCTGCCAGCGAGCAGGCTGGGGTTGGACAAGGCGCTGGGAGGGGACACAGCAGGGATGTTTGACCCCAGTTGACCAAAGGAATATATATCCCGCACCATACGATCCCATGCTCAGCAAGAAAACGGTGAAACTGTGGGGATAGAGGTTGGCAGGGGCTGCCCTTGCTCAGGGACTGGCGGGGCATCAGTTGGTTGGTGGTCAGTAATTGCTTTCTTTTGCATCACTTGTTTTTCTTGGGCTGTAGTTTCCTCTTTCTTTTGTGTTGGGTATTTTTCTTACTTTTTTTTTTTAAACTTATAAAACTGTCTTTACCTGAACCCATGAGTTTTCTCCCTTTTATCCTTCCAATTCTCCCTCTGCATCCCACTGTGGAGGAGCGATCGATGGCTGTGTGGTGCTGAGCTGCCAGCCAGGTTGAAACCACAACAACCTGTGAGAAAAACAGTTCCCTACCGACGGTCAGAGTGCTCATCCTTCCTTCTCCACCAGGGTACGGGCATTCCCTGTATCCTACCGGGATGCACGAAAGCCTCAGCAGTCAGGCTGCTGTTGGAGCCACTTCAAAAGTTTTTTGGGTGAGCTGATGCATTTATACCACCCAGTGTGGAAGTTCATCTCTACCATTGCCATGAGATAGGGGGGCTTCTAAACAGTAACGCACAGAGCCACCCTTCCTTGCCTCAAAATAGCCTTTAGGACAATGTAAAGACATAATTTAATGCAACAAAATAAACACAGAAGTGTGTATTTAATATTTCTATGCCACCAAAGCCCTGCAACACTCAAAAGGAAGAGAATCTCTTTCTTTTCTCTGGTTGATAGGCTTCCTCCTAGGAAGCCTCACGTGCAGCTGGCATTGGGCCCCAGCGGCCCATCACTGACTGCACACGCTATTGAGGGGGGGAATAATTGGGAAGACCAGCCTCACAACGCAGATGTTCTGCTTGGGCCATCCCTATTAATGCCCTGTAAGAAGAGGAGGGGACAGGGGTGGAGGGGTGGTGTACCAGCAGAGGCAATGTATCTAGAGATCCATTTCTACCAGTTGCTGTTAAAGGCTAGAGGATAGTGAGGAATTAAAGGAAGAGGATAGTGAGTCCAGTTCTGCTGCAGCCCTG